>NW_025110142.1:0-71645 GCF_011392965.1 Frieseomelitta varia
TAAGTTTCAGCGGGCATTGCGCTCGAAGAAAAGAAGAGGCCCGGCAAACTGCCACGAAGAGGGTCACAACAAATGGCTTCTCATCCTCTGGATCATTTAAATGATTCTAGAGCATGGGAGGTCATTCTCGTTACTATTTTGTCACTATGCTCTTTTAGTATTTGTAGTTGTATTTTTTTTTTTTTTTCTTCTCCATCATCGTTCATCATCGTCTTGGGCAAATCACGGTTTTTCTTGTTAGTGTTGCGAAAGACTGATTACGTAATTTAAATTAGAGTTGCGAAGAAATTTCGCGCCTGTTTATTAGTGTTGCGAGAAATCGATTACGATTTAAATTAGGGTTGCGAAGAAATGATACTCGTGTTTGCTTTAGAGTTGCGAATTGTGATATCGCGATTGTTTTTGCAATTTTGATCGTTAATTTTCATAGTTGCCTTACTGTTAAATTTATCTTGCTTTCGTTATTTTAAATTATATTTTATCGAATCATTGCTTTCATAATTAATTTTTGAGTGTCAGATTATTCAAAGTAGTTTTTTCATTGAATTTGGTTTTAGAGTTAGTGTTGCGATATTGTTCCGTCCCGCCATTTCCAATTAGTTTTTCCTCTAATTGTTAGTGTTGCGATAACGAATGATCGCGTTTTTTTAAAGTAGCGTTGCGTTCACGAAATGCCCAAATTCTGCCACTGGATTCGTGGAAGACTGTTTCTGCTCCTGGATCACCTGATGCAGCTGCAAGAGCTGTACAAAGGTGGTCATTCATCAGCAACCTCCAGCATGGTTGCACTGAACGCGTCGCAATTAGTGTTGCGTATTTCAAAATATGAGTGCATGGATTAATAGCGTTGCGTACCTACTTTCGGGAGTTTCAAACATGCATCCTTCGCGTTTGATTTTGAAAATTTCCTATTTTTTTTTTATTTTATTTTCGTTTTTGTATATTTTCTTGTTCAATGTTCGTTTTCGATATTAGAATCTGTGCTCAAGAGGACAAGGCCTCTCCAGGAGATCAAGATCGTAAGTGGTTTTATGTATTGCTCTTCTATTTACTCAATTTTCCAAATTTGAGAATAATATATAATATAATACTTGACGTTTCGTTGCAGACGCTTCACAGCAACAATTTTTTGCTGTATTTTGGTGGAAATCTGACGACGGCTCCAAAGCCAAGAACGTAAGAATCTTTCGTTATTTCGAACTTAAGAATTTGCTCTGCTTTTAAACACAAATTCTAACGTTGTACGTGTTGTTACAGATCCTCTGCAGTCTTCAGTTTCCCTTCCCATCTTCTGAGAATCTTATGATGCTTTAAAAGCTAAGAGTGTAAGTGTTTTAGCATATTATACGGTTAAACAATCAATTATATAACTTATGTAAGTATTAATTATATGGCGATTAATACGAACTGATTTTCGTGATCTCGTTTAGGCGTTTATAGATGTTTATATCCGTTAGATTAATGAAAAATAAATAATACGTAGTTTTGACGTATGGGTAACTAATTTGTAACCGTATAGAAAGTATTTCATCCGAATTTGTACATTTTTCGTACAAAGATATTTTAGAAAGTCTAGCATTAATTATTTCTTTTGTAATGATGTAATATTTGAAATCAGAGGATTTTTCCTTCTTCTTCTCTCTAATTTCTCTTATATTGCATCGAATTTTTGATAAAATTTATTTGAGCTGATAGGTTCTTTGATATCTTCGTAATAACTTTGGAATTTTAATGTACTATATGAAAAAATCCATTGTAATGGATTTAGCTCTTTTTGATAAGCAGCAGAGTGATTTCGGTTAGTCACTAGCTTCACATTTCGATATTGAATATTTGACGACACTGTAATGGGTTTCAAAAATTATGTTTCTGGCGCTTTCACTACTTGACCAACGTCGATCGTTTTGCGTGATATAGTTCTCCGACTTACCGTTGTTCGAACATAGAGTGCGCTGAAAAATCAGTGATTTTTTTTTTTTACCATGTCGGTATTTCAGGCCACGAAATCTCGTTAGGATACTTAGTCTATTCGTATATTTCATCCGTGGCGCTGCGGTGCTAGATATATCTAAATCGTTATGCTAGAATGTGACACGAGAATTCTGCAGTCTGCATTTTCGACAGAGAAATAGTTTGGTAGGCAAGTACTCAATTTCATCGCGAGACTACGCACTGAGTGTATTAATAATTTCGGAACGAAGAAAGTAACTACATACATGAAACTGCATAGCGTCTTATAATAATTAATAGGCAATAATTATATTAAACGACAAATACTATAATCAATTCTCAATTTTTTTCACTATTTATCAATTTTTATTTAAATTCTATCAAATTGTCTCATCTTATATATATCTCTTCATAGAAAAATCTCTCTAGATAAGATATTTTTTCAAGCTGTATTTATAACATATATCTATAACTGATTGGTTAAAAATGGGTTTAAAATAAAAATGTTCGAGTTTATCAAGAAAAAGTTACTTGTAGTACAAATCAGAAACAGCTTCGAAGTCAGCTTCTATCCAGAACTATATATTCCATTTTTTCTTCCTACTCTTGTGAGTACTTACTTGTGAAGGGACGATAATCCTCTCGTGACCACGCAACCATCTGAAACGTAATTTGGACCGGAAGGAATCTGATGTTGCGGAAGGGTGGTGGCGACGTAACCGGGATATAGGGTCCGTTCTTATCTGCAGGATACAGGCCACGTTTCTCTGCCTCTTTGTATTCCACATCTCGTAAGTTATACCACGAGTTCGAGAACACCATAGGACATGGTATGATGAATCGACCTCGTTATCCTTTTACTCGCCCTTCGGATAGATTTCTTATATCCCTTATACTTCGCTATTTGCATATTGGAAATTCGAATTATGCATCCTTTTTAATGATATAGTTCTTTAAAGATATAGATCTCTGATTACTGTTGTTATAAGGTATTCCTATTTCTTTTCCTTTTTTTTTCTCAATCTACCATTGAATGTGGTATATTTTCGCAAGGATTTTAAAGAACAGTAAAATTTACAGAATAAAATGTGTTTGTGTTGAAGTTGAGTTGAGGTTACTGTTGTTGAAAAGCATTTTTAGTATTTTTTTCTGTACGTGGGTGTATTTTCCAAGTAATGCGAATTTTTATGAAAATTTGAAGATGCAAAGCTACATAGGGTGCATAAAACATTGTAAAGATATATAAATAAATGCAGAATATAATACTCATCATAATAAAATAATAAAATTTATATTCTGTTTTTATATTTTATATAAATATTCCATTTTTTGTATTATATTCATAAAAATATGAATTTACATAAAAATCCGCAATTTAGTATAATATTGGTGAAATAAATCTCTGCTTAGGTTACGTTTCTTTAGTTTTGTCCACAAAAATTAAAATTTGCACAAGTATTCACAGCTTAGTTAATATAAATTTAAATCCATCAGAATTCTATTTCACCATTTTCATCTTATTTACATTTATCACAAAACACAAAATTTAAACGATTTATTTAATTTTGATTCCATTTGCGCTATTAATTTTTAAATTCGGAAATAATGAAGCTCAATTTACATTCTAATTTCGTGTTAACTACTATTCAACCTTTAATTAATCGATCAACTTTCAATCAGTCGCTCTATACCATTTATAAACAAAAGTTGCGAGTCACCGATCGACTAAAAAGAGACTTTATACCATGTGCGAATCAAAATCACTTCTTCCCTCTCCAAACAAGTTTCGGAAAGAGAAAAGATCATCCAGGTATAACTAACATTCGTAGATTTTCCAAGATCTCCTCAGGGAGAGACTCCGCTTTAGTTAGTTGTTAAAGATTTACTCGTTGTTAATTGATTATTAAAAATATTGTCAAAGTTACTCCCTTTCTGTCTCCAAGTAACAAGTGTCGAGTGAGATTCTAAAATGGAAAAGTCACCTACGCGCATCCTAGCCTGTTCGTAGACTTTCTAAGAAGTTCCTCTCTTGAGGAAGGGACGCGTGAGAGAACGGTTTAGGATATAATTATCGAATTCCGTTGGATGGCTGCCGGACACAGGGCCCCCGTGTATCCTTAGTGTGAACTTTACTGAACTTATATAATGCATGCGTAAGGAGAATGGACCACCCATGTGGAGAGGTCTCTCTCGACGCGGCCTCGAGTACCCTCAGGAGTCGCGCGCGGACCAAGTACTCCATCGAACCGAGTAGTCGCTTGGACAGCATACCGGGTAGAATATGACACCAGGTATGAGAGACAGCTTTTTCTAGCTGACGAATAGCACGCATCATGCATGCTCGATGGATCCAGTGGCGACTCGATTTCCCAATGCCAATGTTTGAAGATTTTTCTGCTTTGGACGTACGATCGGATTTAATGAACTTGATGATCATTTCGAGGATGGCTGGTATTCGTGAAAATTTGCAATTTTCATTTTTCTGAGAATTACTTACTTTAGTTAGGAGTACGAATTTTTGAAATAGTTGGTCTTGGGTGGTGTTCATTGTAAGTCTTTGGATGAGTATGTCTGAAGCATTCTTCTTTCGTATTGTCAAGTTTAACGATTTTAAGATGAAAGTTTAACTCGCAATCAGTTGCGGAAATTGGCGATTTTGTTCAGATTTTTTTCAAAATTATTTCCAAAAGTAGTTTACTTTAATTAGGAGTTAGGATTTTTGTAATATTGGACGTAATTTGTTGAAACTTTCGAATGGAAGTTTTATTTTTCTGGAAGTACACAAATTTAGTGAATTTGATGGTTCGAAATTTTACAAATTCTTAAATCATCAGTGTTCGAAACATCTTACTACAAGTTCTGAAACTTATGAGCTCTATTTGCAATCTTCTAATAGTAAAGCCTAAAACTTTCTTTCCCTCAAGTCTTATGAATTTATAATTCCTTGTCTTGCAATCTATAATTCTAATTAATAGCTTTTAAATATTAGATTTCCTTTCATCGGAGGATTTTGTTACATAACAGGAAAACGTAAATAAATTGAAATAAAAAGTCATGAAATCCACTATACAATTACATAAAAGTTTTTATTATTACAGTTTCGTAAGATCACATTCTTGAGCATGTAAAAAATACTGACGACATTTTAAAAAATTGTCCCAATCTTAATTAAAATGTTTAATAAAAATTAAGATCCATAAAATGTCCGAAATCTTTTTAAATGTTTAAAATCCGACAAGCATGTAGATTTCTCTGACTGATTGTAATTACATGAATCAAGAAAGCTTGTTTTTGGCAGTTTACAATTTGAGAATGAGACAAGTGTGTATACACAGATTTATAGAGTCGATCGTAATTACACGAATCAAACAACTCATTTGATTTTAGTTCGGTGTCCATTTTATTCTTCCGGGACACATAGTATATCAGACAAATCCGTAGAAAGCGTACCGGAATGACGAGTCGTGATGCTGTTCCTTCGTGAAGAGCAGCAGAGGCCGAAGATTTCAGGTCAGTCCGTCTCGAGAGCATAATGCATCACAGTACGGGAAAGAGTTGTGTAAACGAACTTTCATGAACTTCCGAAAGTAGTCGCTTTTTTTTCTCGCTTCCTCCTTTCACCCCCTTCTGCTGTTGATGTTTTCGCCAAGCATTTCTGTACTCTCTCGCAACTGGTGTTCTCTGCCTGACCGGACATATTTTCAAAGTTCTTCTCGATTTAACCCCGCCTCTCAATCTCCGTTCGCCACTGGACCATTCTTCGGTCACTTGCGATTAAGTTTCGTTCAGATTAACGAAAACATTTGAATCAATGGAATTTCATTGATATTTCAGTGTAGCAATATTTATTTAAGTGGTAGTAATATTTCAAGATTATTCAAGTTCGTTTAAGTTACGAGCAGATTTTAAGTAAAGAGTTTATTGAATATGAATCAGAATGTTATTTGTTATTAGAGAGAGAGAGAGGTTTGAATATTAATTTCACATTTATATATTTTGGTATACACAGTGTTTCTATATTTTAATACTACAGTGTTTTAACAGAAACACTAGAAATTTCTAAATTTGAAAATTTCCTTCTTCTTTTAAGGAGAAGATTAAAATTTTTAAATTCTGCTTCTCGTAGCATCATTGCAAATGAATTCTGTGATTTCCAAAGTTATAAATTTCCGAGACCTCCAAATTTTTTATTCCATCGTCCATAAGTTGTCCAATCTCTGAATTTGCAAATACGCTGAAGATTCAAATTTTCAATACATTTTTATTCCATACGATTTCCATGAAATTTCCTTTTTTTTTTTTTTACAGACGAGAATTATCCAGCGCTGTGAAAACGTCGCTAAATTTTAATTTTTCCAATTTCCCTAATTTTCTCTGAATAAGAAGCAAATATTCTTTCTCATATTCCACAAATATTTTCTGTCACTAACTTTTCGATATTTTTCTACCACGATCGTCCGTGTAGCGACGTCGGAGATGCTGGGATCTTGGTACAGTGTAGTAAGAATAATAATGAACAATGACCCCGTTGAAAAAGGCCGTGTCATTATTACACGCATGCAGAATCGGGCGTTTGTCGATAAATAAAAATAGGACTGGAAATCCTTCGAGCCTGTGTGTGGTCCGCGGGAGGTGTTAATCAAGAGACTCGCTACTGTCTTGCTCCTAACCGGCCCTTCAATTAGTATACATCTTCTACCTTCTCTCTACACACGGAAACTCCCGTGGTCCAGCCGAATTCACTAACCTCTCTGTTTCGAGTGGAATAAAACAAAAAGAAAAAGAAAGAAAGAAAAAAGAAAAGGCCGAGAAGGAAGAAGAAGGAGGAAGAAGTCCTTCTTAGAATTGCGTTGAACCTTCGCCGTTCGAATCGATTTTCTCCGTGAAAACTGATCAACGTTGACGGTAGAAAGAAATGAAATATGAAATCGTACGTTCTTTGGATTTTGTTTGAAGTTGCTAAGTATTCTAGGGGTAGAAATAATAGTTCGATGGAGTTAACGTGAAACTGGATTTTGTTTGAGGTCACGGATTATTTTAGAGGTAAAGATAATAGTCAAACTCGGATAACATTTTCGGGGAATTTTTCGGAGGAAAGATTTTTAGTTCATCGTATTTCCTCGATTTATTTAAAAAAAAAAACATTGCTTCATCGTTTCAGCTTTGGACTTTTGAAAATATCAAACTTCGAATGAGAGTAGATCTGGCCGGTCTGAAATAATAGATCTTGTATTTTTCTCTATGCTTCGTTATCGTTTCTGTAGAAAAAAATCGGAAACAGTAGATATTAATATCCCATTCTCAGTTCATTCCAACGAATACAGAACAAGAGTGAAATAATAATGATTTCTCGTTGCTGATAATATATGAAAGTCATATCCAAATTTTTATACACGTGATAAAAAAGAATCTTTGTCCTAACGATTTACATGTTACAATAAATTCGTGTAAGCACACACACATGGAAAAAATCAGAAGAATTTTCAATACATATCTATGTATTTTTCACGCACACTATTCTTTGGTGCAGTCTTGGCTAGAAATATCGACGACAGCAGATATTAATGTCTCAAAATCCACTTTAACTTTGTTCCAAAGAGAAGTATTATCGAAGGAAGATTTATGCGTTCGAATACTGATTTTACAGGTAGCATTGTTGTTGGAAGATTTCAGTAGTTCCGCGTATTTTTTTTTTTTTTTTTTTTTTTTTTGTTTTTTGGTTTTTTTTTTTTTTTTTTTTTTTTGTCGTTTCTGGGATTTTGTAATTATTGGGTGTTCGTAATTACATTCTAGAGGGAAAGGGTATTTGAGACAAATTATTGGTAGTTTGCCATTGTTGTTTTTTTTTTTTTTTTTTTTTTAATTTATGGCAGCTGCTTTTATTTACCTGCTTGATATTCGACGCTACAAATACGATATAAACGCAGCATATTCCCAATTGATACACAATCATGAACCCGTCTACGAGTCCTCTGCAAATATAATAGCAACTTTCATGTACACAGTTGAATAAAGATTGCCGAGCCGCTTGGTGAGGTGATTCTTGTGCTTTGTGTGGTTATGAATTGACTGATATTTGTGAATGAGGGTAGAGAAAAGATTTCTATAAGACTAATAACTATAAGTTTCGTCGATATGTGTATTAATAATGATGTTACTGTTATTACTATTAGTAATAAATTAATATTGATATTATCAATACTTGCAATATTAATATTATTTATAGTGGTACGTTATTATTACACATGTGCATACAAAATGCTCCAAAGAGAATATAGATGAATTAATTTCATTAATTTAGAATTTCTGATAATGTTATTAATTTATGATATTGGTATTATTACTATTAGTAATAAGTTAATACCGATATTACTAATGGGTCGATATCATCTACAATATATTATTATACATATACAAGATGTTCTGAAGTCTAAATTTTCTGCAAATTATTTTAAATTCTGTCAACGTCATGATTTTAACATATTGTCATCTTTTCTCAACCGCGTTTCTATTAAATATCTTTCGATCAAGATTATATTGGATTAAAAATTCTCTCCGAGCACACACTGAATAGCGAGCAAGTAGAATCGATCGTTTATGGTCAGACAATAGACGTATCTATCTGTATTCTCAATCTGTATTCTCAAGACTCTCGTGAAACTTTCTGATTTTCAATCCGGAAACAGCTTAAAATCCATCAATTTTAGTTTTATATTTAATTTGCCAGGAACAGGATCGTTTGTTATTATTATTTTTTATTCTTTACTATTCCTGAAGAAGTTTCTAGATGTTGGAAAAGATTTGCTATTAATTGCTTGTTATCAATTGTATTGTCAAGCATCGTCACAATGGAATTAATCTAATATTTTTTCAAACTGCCTCGAAACTTTTCTTCGATGTTAGAGTCGTTAAATATGAACAATTGAGACAATCGGTTCGTAATTTTTTGAAAGTTCTTTTCCTCCTCCACACATATCGTTTCGTGGAATTTTCACTTTTGATTCATTACAAATTTTGTACTCTAGTTATCGACAATTCCAATATTAACAAGTGTATACTGCAGATTTTTTATAAACTACTTTCACGAAATAAACGCTGAAAATTATTATTATCAAGAAGCTAACCAAATTCTCGGCACGAGAGAAAAGGAAAAATTGAGTAAGCAAAAATTAACTACCTTGTGCAAAATTGACCATACAGAACAGAAGATCCGGCAACGTACTATCAATTGTTGAAAATTTCATTATTTACAACGGACGTTGAACATTAGAAATGAAAGGTGTCCTAATACTATTGAATCTAAAGGCTGAAACAAATTAATGAATTGAACCTCGAGAACCCTTTAGAATTTAAACGAACACGAAGTTTGAGAAACGCGTCGTGTTGGTGGATGAATGGGCATCTGAATGACTGTGTGTCTGTACACGTGAATTGGATGAAAAATATAATACTTACGGTGCGTAAGGTGCGAACCATCGGACACATCCAGGCCCCTCCTCCAGTGCGTATTTCATGCTCAACGGATAACTCAATATAGGAACTCTTAACCGTTTACACAGTTTATACTGAGCTTTCACTAGCACGTGCAAACAATAGGTGCACAACAACCCTATGATCACTGTGGCTATGACACCGGTTATCAGGCCGCTGTTGCAGAACGCGTTCGGCATCGCGAGTATCCCGGTGCCCAGACTTCCTTTTAACAGATGTATCAGCGTCTCCGCGTTTCTGCGAAATAATACAAACACCAGAGAAGGGAGAGATTAACATTGGCTTAGATCTCTGTTCTATTCTCTTCTATATGTGTAATATATATATATATATAATAATAGTAAAGTTTATTTATATTATAATAAATTTATATTATATTTTAATTTAATTTATATTATTTTTTATATTATATAATAAACTTATATTATAATAAAAATTATATTATTATAAATATTTAATATATAATATAAACTTAATATAATATTAAATATAAATTAATATATAATATAATAAAGTTTATATTATATATATAATATATTATTCAATAAAGTTTTCTATAAACTATATTATACACTATATTATATATATTATATATATTATAACACTATATTATAATACTATATAATATAGTATAATACCTATATTATAATACACTAATATATAGTATAATACCTATATTATAATACACTAGTATATAGTATAATACCTATATTATAATACCTATTCTACCAGAACATGACTCGGAACAAATAGTTATAAATCAGAATATAAATAAAATAGAGATAGATATTTAATATCGATTTAAATACCCTGTTAAAAAATTAAAATACCAAATATTTCTGAGATACTCACGATGTCGGATTTGGCCTATTTCGATGTTTATGGGGGTCGTAGTCTTCTGGGTTTGTGGTCGGCGATATTGGAACTTCCGATGCATTTAGACCACTTCCGGCGATTTCATTATTAACTCTGCAACCGCATCAATTTGCAAATGCAATTCACGTCCCCGTGCGTTTATTTATCGAATTTCCAAACGATACATGCCGCGAATTTTAAATGCCATATGTCTCCGTAATAATGCGAGCAATTCGATTGAATCAACTCGGGGAGGGGGAAAAGAAAAATATTCACTAACGTGAAAATATTATCAGTTCTTCATTTCGTCGACGAGATACAACCCTCGCTCAAGAGTTTTAGAACAAATGCTACGTTTGCTTTGAAAATTGGAAAAATTAAATATACAAAGAATCTACAGGATCTGTTGTTGCATTAACAGTTGCTCTGTGAAATACAAAATGCAAAGTGCAAAGTTCAAAGAAAAAACAAAAAAAGGAGTTGTATTACCCACGATAAATGCATTAATTATTGAAAATGAAAAGTGTTGCGAGACTTTTGAGCGGCGAGACTCGTCCACACGTGCGAAGTAGAATTAGACGTACTTGTACGGACTCTCGGAACCGATCAGCTGCATATTTATCGTTTCTTCCTTTGCGTTCTCCATTCTGTGTTTGTCGATTAGTCGTCTCTATGTCGTTTCTATGTTTTTCAGAGAAACATCATTTATTGAATTATTACAAATACATGTGTGATGCAGGAATAAATGTGAAAGAACAATACGTTTAGTTATTCCAGGACACTAGATTAGATTTTTATCTCTCAATTTTTCTTTAACTTCAATTTCATCGTTACTTTTTAACAATTTTAATTTCACATCTGACAATTAATTTTAAGTTTTTTTTTTAATATTACATTTGTCTCTAATTTTCATTAAAATCCGCCTGCTACGATTAATTAATGAATTAATTTTATATTTTTTTTGTACGAATAATCTCTCAAATAATCTTGCGTCAATTTCTTTTTTATTTCGATTAGAAAATAATTTATCAAACGACGTAACAGCATACATCACTGTTACAATGAAAAATTACAAAAATCTAATTCTTTAAAGACTTCAATGACTCACTGTATATCATTATAGCGATTCTTCTTGACTCAGTAAAGCTCTCTACCTCCCCTCCAACTCTTTCGAGTCAACCATGCTTCCCGTAACACTTAATTCACTTCTCATTCAACACTTACTCACACTCATTGAACACACGAGACGAAGACATAGGAAAATCCCCAGTCGTAAATAAATTTCTCTATTCTCTGCTTCTTTTATCTCCAGTCGAATTGAATAACAAGGGGATATCATTAATTCGTTTAACATTACGTTGTAGCAATTGAAAATAATATGAGCATAAGCATCGCATGAAACACGACAACGACGTAATATTAATTTCGATTGTCGTTAGATTAGAATCTTCGATATTTAATATTTAATTCTATTTAATATCTAGTCTGTTTCGCTTCAAAAAAAAATGGTAGCGTTTCCTATATAATATCGAATCACGTTTTTATATTCAATACACGTCTTATATTTTGATAATTTATACTAATTTTTATGCTAATGGTATTTTATATTTTGTGCGAGAGTTCTAGTGTTATCTCGCGAAATACTTTTTAATTCGTCATACATGTAGCCTTCTAATGTATTAGGCTGCTTTGTTTACAAATCTTCTATTTCTTGATGCATCGTATCATCTCTCGAATGAATATTATTTCAACCATCGATAGTTTTACTCTCGAAGTGTTTCCGACATTGCATTGTTCACAATGCAATAGGGATTCTAGAAAATAATAAAATTCTAAGATATATTTTAAATTTAAATTACAATTATTTAATTATAATTAAATTTAAATTATAATCACAATAATTCTCCTATTTTTTTCCTATTTTAATTATAATTTAAATTAAAATTTAATTTAAATTATAATTATAATATTCTCCTATTTTCCTATTTAATTTAAATTATAATTATAATATTCTCCTATTTTCCTATTTAATTTAAATTACAATTATAATAGCCTGCTATTTTCCTATTTAATTTAAATTATAATTATAATATTCTTCTATTTTCCTATTTTAATTATTTAATTTATAATCTTCTATTTTCGGCAAATTTAATTTTCTATTTTTCAATGCATCATATCACTTCTCGTGTCAATTTTCCATACATCGGGACTCGAGAGAATAATAAAATTCTACGATAATAACAGAGTTAGTATCCTGCTCTCCTATTTTTTAGAAATTTAATCTTTTATTTTGCGATGCGTCGCAAACATTTCTCGGATCAACTTTTTACACGCAATTTGGAATTTGAGAAAAATAATAAAATTCTCAGATAATAACACGGTTCTCCCATTTTCTAGAAATTTTTCGGTTCCCCATTTTCGAATCATCATCTCTCTCTCGCGAATCAATTTTCTACGCAACTGGGACTCGAGGGACTAATAAAACTCTAAGATAACAATAGGCTCCCCTATTATTTTTGAGATTCATCACCTTTCGAATCAATTTTTTCTTGAGAGAATAATGCTAGAAAATTCTAAGGCGCAGGGTCGACATCCTGTTCTCGCGAGAGCGATACGCACGATGCAGATGAAACGTATGCACGTCAGGATCAAAGGCACGACCCAGATCTGCTATACATACATGCAGACGTGCATTAGAGCTCCTGATCAATTGGCGGATATGGAGCAACACGACGATTACACGCGCACGATAAAAATGACAATTCATCATTGCGAATCTGTTCGAATCCTCCGCGGACGACACGCGTAGCTTTAGCACATTCTTTCGCGAACTGATTGCTCTTAATTATTGCATTGAGGTCAAATGTGTAGTTAACTTACTGAAGGTTATATAGCAAGCGCACTGTTCTCTCACTTCGTCGTTTGCCACGCGGCCAATTGATCCACGTTCGGGACGAGAGACATCATCTACGGACATCTCGAGATATCGAAAAGTTTTCCACGCGATCGCACGAATTTTTCTATCTACTTTTCTCTTCTTCTTTTCAATTAGTTCTCTATCTAATTTTCTTCGCGTTTTACTTACGTTTTTTTATTCATTCTACACTTATTTTATTTTATCATCGTTCTACATTCGTATTTTATTTATTAAAAATATATATAGTTATTAATAATTTTTTTTTATATATAATATATATTTTTATATATTAATAATATTTTAACATATATATAATTAATTAATATTAATAATAGTATTAATATTATTAATTTATATTAATAATATTTTAATATATATATAATTATTAATAATAATATTTTTTTATATAATATATATTTTTATATATTAATATTTTAATATATATACAATTATTAATAATTATATTTTTTATATATAATACATATATTTTTATATAATTTAATAATATCTTAATTATATAATATTTTAATATATATAATTATTAATAATAATATTTTTTATTTATATTAATTATATTAATAATATTAATAATTTTATATATATATTAATAATATTTTAATTATACAATATTTTAATATTTATATAATTATTAATAATAAAATTATTACACGTCGGATCTTTGAGAATCAATAAATATTCCAATTTTCCTTTCAAATTTCGTAAAATTATAAAGTCGACGACGAAGCGTATAACGATCAAAAAAATTTGCAAACGATTTCATGAAATTTTCTTCCGTAACTTTGATGCTGGAAGCTAGAGTTCGAGCTAGATTCGTTTAAAATGAATTTCAAGCAAATATTGGTCCTTAATCATTTTAATAATTAAAATATAGTCGTCGAGCAAAAATTTTAAATTTTCGAGAAATTTTCTGAAATCGGTGAAATCACTGGGCAACTGGATTTGCTCGCGCGAAGTCGTTCCAACGCCGAACTGATTCTTCGAAACGCAGAAATAAGGAAATCATTATCTAATTGTCGCATGAAGCGCAGAAAATATAGAAGATAGAATGCCGGTGCACGATTTCCCTTTGATTGAATAATGATCATTCGCTGTGGCGCGATAGCGGGTCAAAATCAGAACTGACGATCAACTTGTACGATAAAAGGTTGAAAAAATTTCGTAAATCAGGAAGAGAATATGAATTATATAAAATTATAATTATAAAATATTTCTATATAATTATTATTACAATTATAATTAAAATTATAATTATAAAATATTTCTATATAATTATTAATATAGTTAAATTAAATATAAGTATAATTAAAATTATAATTATAAAATATTTCTATATAATCATTATTACAATTATAATTGAAATTATAATTATAAAATATTTCTGTATAATTATTATTACAATTATAATTGAAATTATAATTATAAAATATTTCTATATAATTTATATAATTATAAAATATTTCTCGCGATTTCTCATTTCAATTTTATACTAAAATGTTTCTTGAGTCGTCAAAATAAAAAAAAAAAAAAAAAAGAAGAAGGAAAAGATGAAAATGAAATTCTTCCTTGGTGAAAGAAGTAATAAAATTCGGAGATTTTCAAAATCCGAGTACTCGAATGAACTGAAAAATAAAATAATTATATGTTTTCCGCGTTTTCTGGGCTTTTACATTTGTACATTTTCCCATCATAAGTTAATTATAGTTATGACTGTAGGTTAACTTACTTCGTAATTATTAGAATTTCGTTCTATTTCATTTTCATCCTTTCCTCTTCATAAAATTTTACATCGCCGTGCCCCTATTGAAACAATTTCGTAACTTTTCAATGTAGGAATTATTTCAACTAGCCAGAGCAAGTAGAACTATCAAACAAGTTGCACCGAGTCTACATCTCTGATTCTAACCACCGGTATAAAGGGTAATCGGTGTGTTAGGTACTTTCCAATCGAGTTCAGAAGATTACGCGTACGCAACGCGATTTATACATCGTATTTAATAGTGGAACAGGCATAGCAATCGAGACGATTGGTTCGTAATATTTTCGTGGAATTTTCGTAGATTTGAACAGTCTTTCGGTAAATATCTTCCCTTCCAGCAATTTATAAACAGACTGCAATTCTTTATGTTATATTTTATTGTTAGAAAATTTAAAATGGAAATTTATTAGAATTATTGGAAAATTTATTTAGAAATATTTAGAAATTTATTTAGAAATTTATTAGAATTTATTAGAAAATTTATTTAGAAATATTTTTAATAGCGAAATTTCACAGCACAATATAAAGAAATGTACGAAACATCCAAAGTTATTATAGTGCTTTCTATAATATAATATTTGGTACGTGCAATAATTTCCATAGAAATTCCGTTTTCTTTTTAGTTATGTTTTCAACGTAACTAAGCTGTTTAATTCTGTTTTGTATTTTTTTTTTTTTTTTTTCTCTCTGACAAAGACTAGTAATAAAATTAAATTAAATTGAAAACTCCGAAAATTGAGCAATTTGGAAACATAAATTTTTTTATATTGTAGCTTCGAATGTAAATACCAGTTTAGGATCAAAATCAATTATTAATTTATCGTCATTTTGGCATAAAGACGATATCGTTGGCATATTTTTCGTCTCGCGCGACAAATGAAATTCGGCGCTCACTTATGTCAATGGTGCTCATTATCGCGTACAAAGCGGCAATGTAACGGTTCGATGTAACGATAATGATACTGATTAACACTATCATCGTGTCCTGGACATTAAATAACTAATTAACTCTTGAAACAGTCTCACCGAAAAATTCTCAAAGACTAAACTGATTTACGTGAAAAATTAAATGAAAATCGTGAAATAAAATCTTAGAATTCGGGAGGCTTCGTTTATTAAAAGAATATAGACTTTAATATGCTAAATAATTATTTTAATCATTTTTGCAATATGCTTATTATTAAACTGTGAATATCTCGGCAAGTTCATGTTTATTAATAATTGTTATTGCAAGTGAATGCGTATTCTCGATTATTTTCTCATTGTCAGTTAAAAAATTGCGATAGAAAAACAAAGTGTAAAGAGACAAAAAACTTCGATTAGTGTTCAATTTATGGAACATAATTTTATGAAATGATTATTTCATTGGGTCGCGAGGAAATTGCATTTAATTTGATTCTAATTTTAGGCAACGATGTTATTCGAGGTTCTTATTTAGCAAATGATTGTTGCACAATTATATTCGATTATTAAATTGTCCTTGTTGAATTTTTATTTATTATACGAAAAGATTGTTTTATAGTTAGTGCGTTTAATTTAAATTATTTTTAATTTGAATGATCATCAAAGAAATAAATTTATCGAGAAATTATTATATATATAATTGTATATAATTATATATATTATTATATATATAATTGTATATAATTATATATTATTATATATTACATATATTACATTATATATTATATATAATTATATATATAATTGGGATAGATTAATAAATTTTATTTATAAATAATATTGTGAACGTTACAACATTAATTCGTTAAGCATTAATTTAATCCTGATAGTTACGTTTGAAGTTATGTTCATTTATCGAACGATCAAATGTTGCAATCAATTATATGTTTCATTTGAATAAATTATATTAAGTTTTCATTTGTGAAAAAAAAATTTTTTTTTTTTTCTTTAATATGAAATCAAATGGTGCTCACCTCTTACGCCGGAAATGAGATATGCTTCTTCCTTAAAAAATTCTGACGACTATGTTTATTGACTTCCTTGCTTCCTCGTCGCTGACTTCTCCTACGAGATATGAAAATACAAGTGAAATTTGAGTGATTTCTTCAGATATAATTATTTTATGTTTGACAATTAAATTTTGTAATTCGTTTTGTATTTAAATTTAATGAAATTGCTAGCATGAAGTTTATTTCACAGTGATGCAGATTTAATAGTTCAATACCGTTAAATATAACATTTTTAGATACAATGTTTTTAGCTAATAATTAAAAAGAAATTATTTGTCTAGATTTATTTAGATGAAATGTTAGAAATATTTTAAAAAAAAAATTCCTCTTATCGTGCAAACAACACCATAATTCATTCACGCCCAATTTCTTGCAATTACGACCACTGTTCGAATTAAACATAATTAAGCTTCCTCGGGTTTCAAATTTCAAACTTCCTCCGCTTATGAAAAAGATCACACAATCGTTCGCAATTGGATAAATTGCTCAATCTAACTTATCTAATTGTATTTCGAATAGTATAGTTTGACTACCTTAAATATTTCTCTATATTAAAAATGTCAGAATTGAATCTAAGACAACAAAATAATCTTACCAAACAAATTCAATAATACCATTTGACAGCTAATATAGTTATACCAATTATAATTTTAAATTAATTTATACAAATTGTAATTTTGTATTGAAATAATTTGCTCTCATAGTGACTTATATTCATCACTAACAATTTTCTAAATGGAACCACATTGGAACCAGGACGAAAAGTAGTATTTTTTGAATTTTTAATCCTAATATTTTTATTCTCGAATATTATAAAAGTTAATCTGAAATTTCCAAACTTGTAACTTTTAATTTAACTTTTAATATTGTAAAAGTTAATCTGAAATTTTCAAACTTTTAAGTTTTAATTTGAGGAAAATCTTGATTTTAAGTTTCCAAATTTCCGTCTGAGAAAAATCTTAATTTGGAATTTCCAAATTTCAATCTGAGAAAAATTTGAAACTTTTAAATTTTAGTCTGAGAAAAGTCTTAATTTGAAATTTCCAAATTTCAGTCTGAGAAACATTTGAAACTTTTAAATTTTAATCTGAGGGAAATCCTGATTTTAAATTTCCAAACTTCAATCTCAGAAACATTTGAAACATTTAAATTTTAATCGGAGGAAAATCTTGATTTTAAATTTCCAAATTTCAATCTGAAAGAAATTTTAATCGTTAAATTTCCAAATTTCGATCAGTTTGCACACGCGTACTTGTATTAAAAGATAAAGACAGAGAACACCGTGAGATTTTGATTACTTGAGGGACACACGCGCGTCGAACGCGGTGCGACGCGGCTTTAAAGCATAGTAATCGATCTCCTAATTCTTACTTCCTCAAAATGCATTAGGGGAACACGTTGGCCGGCTCATGAGCGCTCGACGTCGAAACAATGTCACCGAGAATGTATTTACGCTCCGGCTAATTTCAGAATTCAAAAACCATTCTGCCATCTGATAATCAAACCATCTGTTCCGCAATAATTGTCGCACGAGAAGATTCTTCAGTCAATAGAATTTTTTTAGATACCTCGCTGCAATAAGAGTACACACTTCCGGTATGTATTGTTGTTAAATAATTGGCTTTTCAGATGTCTCTTAGACAATGACATACGTTTCCATTGTACTTTTCTATTGATACTATATTTTTATATAGTATTTATTTCATTTTATATAGTATTTGTTTATTTTATTTATTTTTTATTTTATTTTATATAATATTTATTTATTTATTTTTTATAGTATTTATTTATTTTATTTTATACAATATTTATTTATTTTTTTATAGTATTTATTTATTTTATTTTACATAGTATTTATTTGTTTATTTACTTTTTATATAATATTTATTTATTTATTTATTTTTTATAGTATTTATTTATTTTATTCGATACAGTATTATATTTTGGGGGAAGATTTTTCTTTAGTACAATTAGATTGCCTGTCACTGGTAACATAATTTCAACTTGGCGAATGATTTCGAAATGTTCCAAGATTGCTCAATTTCTTTATACTTGTATTTTATCATTCATTTGTTATATTTAGTTCATTGTTCATTTATCAAAGACCAAGCGATTGATAATGATATTAAAAAAATACAAATACCTCGAAATGTGCAAGTAATTTAATCGACTGTTCTGTTTCAATTTTTTTTTTATTGCATAATAAAAGTCATAAGCTGATTGATAATTAATTAAGAACGAAAGTGAAACGAGTGGAAGAAATTAATAAAGTGGAAAATCGACGAACGAGAACACTGATATTTAATAACACGAATTATTATAATTGGCAACGAGGATGTTTTAATTAACAAACGGGAATTATTAACAGATAAAAAACAACGAGTGAAAATTCAGTTGAATTCAAGTATTCTTTAGATTATTTAGATTATTCAAATTAATGGGAGATTTCTCAATCTTTAATTCGATAAATCCAGCTTTCCATCGTAAGTTCACTAAAGTGAAGATTATTATTACATTTTTATATAATAAAAATTGAGCACGAGAGAGTTAACAATAATTCTTGAAAGGAACGTCAGAGTGAATTTTATTTATTTCAAGTCTCTGTTATTACAAATTAATCGTATGAAACGAGTTGATAAACTAGTTTATGTTAACTGGTTGTGATGTTAGTGTTGATGTTAGCAAACAAGTTAACAAACAAGTTAGTAAACAAATTAATAATAACAAGGTAGGAATGGCAATAGTGTACAAAGCTGATATTACATTGAATCTTAAATAGAATAGTGTATCGATAGCACCGTACGATGACAGAGAATTAGTAGAGTACAAGCACGAATATAGACGACTGTGTTAGCACCCCAATAAAAACTCTATAAACCGTAATTGATTGGTGAAATACGAGCTTATATCGAGTTAAAGTAGCCAACTCTCTCTCTCTCTCTCTCTCTTCCATTTTTTCCTTTTCAACAACTGGTTACACATATATTCTTTTTCCACTGTAATTATCTTAATTAACATCTGATTTACAAATAAAGTAATATAAATTTTGAAATTCTAAATTAACGATTCTGTATTCAAGTCTCTATCTATACCCTAGTGCACCTCTTATCACCCTAATGCTTCAATGTATAGCAATCAAGACCACGAATTGAGACAAACCAATAAAAGAGGAGACAAATTACTATTAATATCAATAACTACTAATAATTGTTAATATTAATATTACTGTTACTGACGACTTGAGTTGCAAAATTACAAAGTCACAAAATTATAAACGAAAGGAACTGGAGAACACGAGCTTCTATTCAGCGCTCTCAAAGATACACCGTTACAAATATATAAAATTTAATTTTTAAAAAAATTTCAAATTTTTTTGAAATTACAAATTTTGATTTATAATATATATATTAATATAATATATAATATATTATTACATTAATACAATACTTTTATTCATAATTTGTAATTTAAAATTATAAATTAAATTTCATATAAATATAAAAAATTTAATTAAAACGAAAATTATAAATTTGTCGTAACTGGTAACTGGTGATCCCAGCGTTAAAACACAAACCACTGTGACAATCTAATCTGCATCTAGACACCAAGACTACTTGTCACGGATCAAGGAAGAACAGGCAACCGAAACGAATATATTCAAGGCCGTGACAAAAGAGAAGAAGCGAATTAAAGTAGGAACACGGTCGTTAAGGGTGGACAATGACGGAATATATAGTCGGTTCGTCTAGACTCACCAGATGAAACACATCCGCAGCGATGGAAACGGAAAGTAAATCGAGCCGCCAGACCGTGTGCGCGATCTCTTGGTCACGATGGATCTCCTAACGTTAACGTGCACGGTCCAGAGGATGTCTAGCGACTGGGCCGCGTCAAACCGCGGAACATTTCAATTTCCAACGGCGACAAACCGACAGCGAACCTGCCCGTCACGTGACGACAGTTAGAAACTACGCCTTCGATGTAACCACGGGGCGAGCAGATGGGTTTCGGTATCGTTTCGACTCGAGACGAGTTGCAAAGACTGTCGCAGTTCGTCGTCTGCCCCGGAACAGGCAGCTTGCACACCCCCGGGGGAGAACAGGTGTTTAAATTTGGAAATTGCCGAGGTCTTCGCGGATCCAGGTAACTCGGAGATCTTCCCGATTGTATAACATTTGGAGTTGATCGGTGATCGACGTTCCTTTATTTCCGAAAATCGCTTCCGAATTTTGGGATATTTTGGGAACACGACGTCTGAGGATTTCGAACGTTTGAAACTAATTTGAGATCGTGGAAGCATTGAATTTGGATGTTTTGCTAATAATTTGGAGATTATTACAGATTATTCAGTATTGCGTAATATTTAGAATTGAGATGGAGTTGGAAATTTTGAGAGTTGGAGGATTTTGGAGTTTTCTGGGAATTTTGAACGTTTGAAACTAATTTGAGATTGTGGAAGCATTGAATTTGGATGTTTTGCTAATAATTTGGAGATTATTACAGATTATTCAGTATTGCGTAATATTTAGAATTGAGATGGAGTTGGAAATTTTGAGAGTTGGAGGATTTTGGAATTTTCTGGGAATTTTGAACGTTTGAAACTAATTTGAGATTGTGGAAGCATTGAATTTGGATCTTTTGCTAATAATTTGGAGATTATTACAGATTATTTTTACAGTATTATATAATATTTAGGTGGAATTGGAAATTTTAAATTGGAGTTTGAGGATTTTGGAAGTTTGTATTAGGAGGTTTGAAGCTAATGGCACAAAGAATGTTCAGATTGTAGAAGAAGTGTTGAATTTTGAAATTTTGCTGATCCAAATAATTTGGGGATCTTGCAAATTATATAATATTTGGAATTGAGGTGAAATTGGAAATTTTAGAAATCTTGGGAGTTGAAGTTTTAAGATTTTGCAATAGGATGTTTGAAGCTAATGGCACAGAGAGTGTTCAGATCATAGTAGAAGTGTTGAATTTGGAAATTTTGGGAATTTGTCAATTGCAATTGAAATGAAATTTATTTAGAAATATTTGTGGTTGAAATTTGAGAATTTTGAAATTTGAAACAAGGTTAACAAGTTTAACACAGGTTTGATGTTTCACACAAAGCTTCAGATTCAATTTTTCACAAAGTGAATTAGAAATTTTTAAGATTTTTTCAATCTAATTTGAAGATCTTGAAAGTAGAAATTGAAATTAATATAGTAATTGGAATTCAAGTGAAGTTTGCTTGAAAATTTATAGAGTTTGACGATGTTGGAATGAATTTTGAAAATTTAATATAAAGATGGGATTAGTTAACAATTTAATCGGTATTTAAAAAATTTGTCTATATAATCTGTTACTAATTTCCAACATTGCCAAAGAAGAACATTTAGTATGTATTCTCTCCTTAATTTTCAAGGATACCTATAAAACAAGAATGAACGAAACGAAATTTGGCTATGTGAGTCACATAAATATCCATTAGCATCAAGTTTGAAAGAGAATGCATCGATTGACCCACAAAGGAAAATTACACGAAAGCTGAAAATATCAAAAATTATCATTTATCAAAATTAATAATATTACTATTAATATTTGAATGGAATATGACGAACTACTTTTTTAAACATTATTATATTTTAAATTTATTTTTCTATATAGTCAAATTCGATTAACAAAAGGTACTTCTTAATCATTGATCCTTTATAATAATTTAAGATTGAATTAGTAAATTTCGAATTTGTTCATTTAGTTCAGTTTTAAATGAAGTAATACACATTAACACGCAAATTATAATAAAACAATTGGAGAAATTGTTACATTAGAAAATATTACAGTAATACATCGTTGATTCAAAATACACGAGTTTATACAAAATATTAAAAATTAAAAAATATTGCAAAAATTATAGTAATGTATCGTTGATTGAAAAATACGTAAATTCATATAACTTAATGTCTTAACTTGTATAAGTAACGCGTAAATGAGACTTTATTTACAAAATCAATTAATAATCGTTCAAAAATCGCAGCCTACAAAAAAAAAAAAAACCAACTAGAGTACACCTATCACACGAAGTGCAAGGGTAACGTTAAAATTGTGAGTGAGCACGTTGATAAAATTTCATCCTCTAATATTTATCTATGATCGATAAGGACGATACGAGTCAACTTGATGTCGTTGCGGTTATTCGCGTGGATGGACGATAAAATAAATTGAGCACAGCATGATGCACGGATCAGGCCATCACTTCAAAAGGGTGTATATCGATCGTACAGACCAAACATATATACATATACGCTTGAAGTATTACTCGGTCACTCGGTTCACCGTAATTTCCTCCTTTGGATTATTAATAATCATTGGTTCGATCTGCACTTCTTAGAAATTAGGAAACTGACGAAAAATTATGTGAGCACACTTGCTTTTACATTAACTTTTTAGTGTTATTGGTTGAATTATTCGTTTGCTACTTCTTTCATCGAGTTTGGAGAATTTATAATTTTTGGGAAGGGACGATATAAAATGATGGAAAAGCAAAAGAAGAGAGAGTTACGAGGAAGAACGAAGATTTTTGGTTAAACAATATAATTTTTACAGTAGTAAATGGAACAATGAAACATTACAGTAATTAATATTAATAATGCATGATACATAAATATTATAGTAATAATTGTGCGTGGAAGAACTAAGGTAACAAAAAGAAAAACTTATATCAAAAAACAACAAAATATTTCAACTAGATCTAACACTAACATTAAAATTTCGTCGATAAACTATTTTGCAATTATTAAAAATATATATAGATATTGTTGGCAAAATAAAATTTATTTATGATCATTTGTGCATGACAGTAAAGTACGTATTAAGATTAGTAATTTTGTTAATAAAGCATAGAGATTTTTAAACAATACTTACTCTTCGTCCCATCGAAATACAAAAGGAGAAAATTCGACGCGATATCCAAAGTGGAAAGAAACAGAATTCAAGAGTGGAATCGAAAGTCGAATTCACTTCTGCACAATCGACAACTCTTTTGTAGGTACAGACCTTATATAACCTTACCAACCCTCGAACATTGAACTAAAATGCAGAAGCGTTACGATTGAGCTATCGCAAGGAATCACAGTTCATCTTTAGAGTTCTAATGTCTCACTTATCGTTCACCAACATCGACTTTAATTTACCACGTCTCAATTATAAATCCATGTTATATTGTTCCCTCGAACTAGAATTTCAACTTTAATTTGAATCACTTGGTAAATCACATTTAAATTACGTCTACTTCGATTAAAATTCAACATGCTTTCTATAACCCAAAACTATCCTATTCAAGATAATTTTAATTGTAATTTAAGGCCCCTTTTTTCAACTGTAACCCAAAACCACCCTTGAATTCAAGATACTTTCAATTGCAATTCAAAATCACCCTTATATTCAAGACACTTTTAACTACAATTCAGAATTATCTTTAAATTCATCTATAATCCAAAACCACCCTTAAATTCCATATATTTATAATTATAACTCAAAATCACCTTTGAATTCAAGGTACTTTCAACTGTAATTCAAAATTACCCTTATATTCAAGATACCTTTAGCCACGTTCAAAACCATTCTTAAATTCAAGATACTTTCAACTATAATTTAGAACTATCCTTAAATTCAAGATACTTTCAACTGTAATCTAATACCACCCTTAAATTCAAGATACTTTCAACTGTAATCCAAAACCATTCTTAAATTCAAGATACTTTCAACTATAATTTAAAACTACTCTTAAATTCAAGATACTTTCAACTGTAATCCAATACCACCCTTAAATTCAAGATACTTTCAACTGTAATCCAAAACCATCCTTAAATTCAAGATACTTTCAACTATAATTTAAAACTACCCTTAAATTCAAGATACTTTCAACTGTAATCCAATACCACCCTTAAATTCAAGATACTTTCAACTGTAACCCAAAACCATTCTTAAATTCAAGATACTTTCAACTGTAATCCAATATCACCCTTAAATTCAAGATACTTTCAACTGTAATCCAAAACCACCCTTAAATTCAAGATACTGTCGACCATAATGCAAAATCACCCTTAAGTTCTACGTATTTTCAAGTCTGACCCAAAACCACCCTTAAATTCAAGATAATTTTCCAACTCATAATTCAACCCAAGCTCATAACCCAGAACTCAAAAGAATCCTTAAATTGAAGACACTTTCGCCCATAGTCTTTCAACCATATAACAATTATCACACACAATCACTTAAACTTCAAACAACCGGAAATCACTTCAAACAAAGAACTCGTCCGCTCGACAGCTTATAGGAACATATTCTTCATGTTCGATCAAACTTACGTTGGACGTTCTTTCTTTCAGAAGTGCCAAACTGCCGATGAGGACGCGTGTGCTAGCGGCACACACACGGACGTACGTTTTATTGACATAGGGTCGCGTGCACACGTGCGACGAGCAACTGTCCGCACCCCGGGTTTGCCTCGAGGTATGCGGGGTGCAGCCACCCCGGACACCGATCCATACGCCCGTGGCTAGAATAAAATCTCATGGCGTCTGCGTGGAAACCCTTCCACCCCTCAATTTTCCCTCGCCATACCTCCTCCCTTCGTTCTGTAACCCTGAACGACTTTGATTCTCTAAGGTCTGCCATGCATGACATCATTTCTCGCAGAAGTCTTGTTTGCGCAGGTAAGCGTGACATAACATGATGAAAGAAATCTCATACATGGTGGAAGTTTTTCTCCTTTTTAATCTTTTCTCTATCGTTCCCTTCATTAAATAACTTTTCTATAAATCTCTTCTTTTAAAGATATCTTAGATATTCTGAAATAATGATTTCCTAGCGTTTTTGAAATAATAATAATTTAATTAAATTTGAAATAATTTAAAAAATAGTTTTTGAGATAATAATAATTTAATTAATTCGAAGTAATTTAATAGTTTTTGAAATAATAATAATTTAATTAATTTGAAGTAATTTAATAGTTTTTTGAAATAATTTAATTAATTTAGTTTAGAAATAACAATAATTTAATTAATTTAGTTTAGTTGTGAACTTGGATGGCTTTAGTTCTTTAGTGCAGAAATCTTTGTGCAAGTATAGATTTTGTTGTATGACTTCTTTTTTAAGAAATAATTTATTAGATGACGAAGAAAAATTGCTAGGATTTTTTGTAACGAAAGGGGAAGATTATCAATTGATTGTAACTATTCGTTCCAATTAAAAATCAGGGAGCTAATAATTCATTTAATGATTTGCCAAATAATTTATAAACATTTAATAATCGACGGTTCGCATAATAGAGGGTCAGGAATACAAATGAACAATCATTTCACAGCTAGTAGTCACAACAAATTTATTCACGTCTACAATATTAAATGATAAAACAAAGATTTCAAAAAAAAAAAATCAAAGAGATCCATTTCTAATAATAATGCGCGCAATAAATCATCTTAATAATCTGATCGACGTTAATTTTATTAATTTACCAAGCAAGGCGTATATACCATATACTTGTACCTTGCGTTATTAATATAAAAAATAATAATAATAATAATAATAATAATAATAATAACATACGTATAGTTCAAATTTATTTTACTTCAATACAATTAATAAATAATTTAATTACGTTGTACTTAAAAGCCTAGGAATCATGTTCTTTCGCTTTATTACTTTTTTCTTTCTCTTATCTTAGGTTAAATTAAAACTGCCCGTATAAATCGGTCATGATTGAATCCACGATATTTCGAATTTTGTTTTACATCGTCCGTATCAAAAATTCGAAAGATATAAATATTACGATTATCGTTTCGATTAATTAATTATCGATTATTAGATCGGTGCATGTGAAATACGTAATTTTTCTATTCGAATAAATCTAATGAAACTTTCGATCTGTTAAATCAACAATCGTATTAAGGAGCAGAAAATTTCCCATAACCAGATCAAAAAAATTCAGCCATCGTGAGTAACCAGAATCTTTATTAGAATCGGAATTTTCTTGCACGGGGGAAAAAAAAGATATCGACGAAAACTGTAAAATACAGAAACAGATTAAAGAAGTATATACTTTATCTCGCTGGAAAATTTTTCGAAACACTTGAGAACACAATTTCAAGGATCTTTTAATTTTGAAATTGATAATTCTCGAACATTTAGAATAATGAAACTGATCGAATGAAAAATTATTTGTTGTTGAAATTCATGATGTTTGAAACTGTTATTGAAATTGTTCGACGTATGAAAAGCACCGATCTAATATCTCTGGGAACGATCTGCAGCATGAAAGCTCTTTGTTTAGAACGAGAGAATCATGTTTCTAGAGAAATTTGGACGAGTGAGCGTCTCTTGAATAAAAAATGAAATATGACGTTTAGTAAAGCGAAGATTTCTTTTCTCATCATCGTCGAGAACACATTTCATTTTTCAGTCATCAGTAATTCTTAAGCTTAGGCGAGTGTTATCTTTTAATGGTTAGAACACATAGACTTGATCACAATCGCGTTAGATAATCCTCGACCACTTAACGTGACAAATTGATATCTCACGCGTACGATGCTGGTGTTTATTCGTTTACACATTCGACGTAACGACGAGAATATTGTTTGCAAATTTATATTTTAAAATCACAATCAGCCAAATGATAAGCGAGATTTACACAGATATGTTTTAACCCTGCTGCATTCTTTGAATCGTTTTCTTTTTCTTTTTTTTTACCACTGAAATTTCATTGGTACGTGCAATTTTAATAGTTCTTTGATTTAATAATAATGTTTTTTAGAATAATGACAATTAGTTTGGCAAAAGGAGAGGAAATCAAATTTCAAATCTAAATTGTAAAAAAACTTGAAACAACAAAAAAATATAGAATAAGCTAACTTTGTCAAAATATTCATCGTTGAATAAATAATTTTGTAATATAAATTAATAAATTTTTTTACAAATTTATGCTCTGAACATTCTACTACCTACTGTGGTGTAATACTCAGCGTTCATCGCTGTACAAAGATTCCAGAATTCACAACAGGGTTAAAAATTAATCGTCTCTTTATTATCTTTGTCGGTTCGAAAGTTAATCAATCTCTCTTGCTGTTGTTGATTATTTCTTAAAAAAAAAAAAAAAAAAAAAAAAATGGATGTGCACGTTAAGAGGTTAAAGGTTCGAAGCTTACAATTAGCTATCAGTCTACCTCTGAATTCATAAATAAACGATTCTCCAATGCTCTCCATCTAACCGATTCAAGTATCAAATTATCAAAATTCCATTCGCTGTACCGTCTAACGAGTGCTCGACGAAAGGATTAAAAAAAAAGAAAAAAGACACTTCTTCGTCAAACGATTCACAACCGTGTGTTTCTATCATAAAAAACGCATCTCAAATACGCTTTGTACCATCGAATCGGACACGCCAGGCGTCGATCTCTTTCAATCTTTCTCGCTTGCAAACTCGTTAATATATATATTCACGCGATCAACGCATACTTCAAAAAGAAAAAAGAGAGAGAGAGAGAGAGAGAGAGAGAGACGAGAAAAATCGCAAGTCGCGTATTCATCCGATCGAACCCGTCTGTCAAACCCTCTCGAACAAGAGGCAGCAGCACCATAGACAACAGGGTTAGGTGTCATCGCTTGCGTAGGTAGACGCACACCATGGAATTGACACTGGCTGAAGCGACACGGGGTCGCGTTACGAACACGAGCCTCGCCCCTCAGCCATTTTCGTCTCTCACCCCTTGGCCTGCTCGTCCAGGAGCGGATTCCTCCGCGTGACGGACGCGTATCGGCGCGGATCCGAGCGTGGAATCACGCGCGAAACTCTCTCTCTCTCTCTCTCTCTCTCTCTTTCTCTCTGTCAGTCGCGACCCCTTCAGAGCTGCAGCCACTCGTGAGGCGCTGGCTGGGGGGGAGGGGTTGCCGTGTGAATAGGATCCCCAACGATGGCGGCTCTCGAATTACCCGACGCGTCTCATCCCGCGGCAATAAATACCTCGATCAATTATTCTCGTGCCGAACCATCGCAGAAACCCTATGTTTCGCGTCGTGGATAAATGGGTTCCTTGGGATTTTTAGCCTGTCACATGATTTCCACGTCTTTGTCGCAAGTGTGAAGCAAGCGGTGAATGGAAGCTTTCAGGATTTTAGTAAGGTTCTCATGAAATCGACGGATAGTAAAAATATTTGGCGAGGCATGAAATTTACTGTCTATCGGAAATATTAAGGAATTTTTACATCGTTCCTGAGAAAATGGAGTTAACTAAATTGCATCAGAAAGCAGATGAAGAAATTCTACTTCCCGAAAATAAAGCTTCCAGACTCAATATACAAGCTATACAAAGTTTGTTTTAAAAAACGAAAACAACTTGCTAATTTTGATTCCCCGTGATTTTCATTAGAAACAACGAGTGTTCGACCATTGTTTGTTTGGGACTACGATTATAATGTCACCAGATTAGTATTAATATAAAATACTATCAACTACTCTGACAATATCATTGCGAATGTTATTAATCGTTTCTCAGAAGTCCTTAATAGCGGGCGTAGCAGACTGTTTGCACGAGTCGAAATGTACCAGGGATGATGTATCGCTGCGTGGCCCTTTTTTCCTGTCAAGAATGAATGGTCTTGTGAGTTAGATCGTTCGGATTAATGCGACCCCTGCACTTTCCTCTTGAGTTCGAGGGAACTGAAGGGCATGGAAAAATGCTGGCGACGTCGAAGGGGTTGCTTCCCGCGGGTAAGAAGGGTTAAAGAGGAAACAGACGAGTTTTTGGCCTGTCTGAAGGGATGATGGCCCCAGAGTGGAAGAATCAAGGGTCTAACAGGGAATGCGTTACTCTCGTAAGAGTGTCCTGCTTGAGACTTGACTCGAATATCGATGAAGTTGCGTTTTAAGATTGTTCGAATAAAAATTTCAATTGGACCGACGATTTGATACAGATTTTTAGCAGAAGGCGAGGATTAGAGTAAAAGGGAGTTTGGTTTAGGGTTTCGAAGGCGCAGCGTACGACGTGGTAATAACGACGAGGGTACAGTGGTATAATATAGAGTGGAAACAATGATCGCGATAATGGACACGTGGCAGTGATGTTAACAATGCTGGTTCGGAATAATACTCTGGTTCCTGAACTGCTTGCACTGCTCAGTGTCGGGAAATATTATTATGTCAACTGCGTAAAGTTTACGGCGCGCTAGTTACAGGAAACTGTGTACTAGCTTTCGATTCGTCGGGCTTTCGTTTCCCTCTCCCACTCGGCGAAGAATATTAATTTTCCCCAGACGTCAGATAATTAATTTCGCGTAACACTAATTGCGTTGTCAGTGCTATAAAAATGGAATAAATTTCGTTGCACGTTCATACGTGCACCAAACGTAGACTGCGGTGGCTAATGAGTCAATATGCTTAAGTTAGGGTCAGGCCATTGTGCAGGTCGTGCCGCGCACGCACTTAGCCTTGAATTATCTCGTTGCAACAGCCAGGTAGATTATCATCGATAGCAGGACAGTTAGAGGTACTCATTGTTCCCTATCGGAACGATTATATTGTCTGCGAACAAAGCTCTGGATTACACTGATAAAAACAATCCCGTTGAAATGAAACAGACGATTGACAGCCTCTCAATGTACAAAGATACGAAAGACAATATTCTATGGAAAATAGGTTGACCGATCGCGAGTGTCAAAAACACGATTGGGGGAATCCCGGTAACGTAAAATATTCCCAGGAATCAGGAGCACACCTCTCAGATGGCAACGAACGTAAGGTTGCCCGCAAAGTTTCCATTGCACTTCAGTTCCAAGTTACTTATCCTTAATCCCGGTATTACTCGAAGACGGAATGGAGCCAGACTTTCGGATCTGTCACGTCGAGAGAGGTCCTGTAGCTACAAGTTGGAAGAAGATGGGCACAACTCGAACAGTGAGAGAAAGAGAGAGAGAGAGAGAGAGAGAGAGAGAGAGAGAGAGAGAGAGAGAAAGGACAAATTAGTTCTCATCGATCAGACTCACCCTACTCGGCTCGCGCAATGAAGACGTATCGCGAACGACACTTATCAGCCGAAGATGTGCTCGATTAATTTGTTTAATTGATCTCGATCGCGAAGTTCGAAGAATCGCTTAGTTCTGGTTGAATATCAGGCCACTGCGCTGCCACTCGTACGACTTAATCGATTGCCCGAAGTCGAGGAGGAAGTGATTCCTCTCCTGGCTGTGTTCGGTGGCTTCGAGTGCCGCGTCCTCGTAGTAGTTTTCGAGCGCGAGCTCCGCTTTGAATATCGATTAACAGTCCGCGTGTCAACAACCACCGGCTCGACGAATTACACTGTAATTAGAAGCGTTTCACCCGTGGATTTCTACGCAGTTTCTGGGGAAATTTTCAGATGATTCGAATCTACGATACGAGTTTTCGAGATATTAAAAAAACAAAAAAAGGGATTAAAAACTTTGTGGACCTGAGAACTTAAGAATTTACGCAAAGGTGCAAACATCTGGATGTTCGAAGGATTCAGGTGGCTCGGGATTAAAAAGTTGAAAAATCAAGGTGAGAAAAAGTGTTTGCAAGTTTGACAGAAAAAATATCGTATATTTTACTTCTTTACTGTACGAAGCAGAATTCGAAAAGGGTAGAGAGAGAGAGACAGAGAGAGAGAGAGAGAAAGAGAGAGAAATGGAGGCGTTTTAATTTTGCCGGGGCGGTGGAGCGAGCCCCTCACATTATCGTGCGCGTTTTAATTAATTTCAGTTAATTAATCGGCCCGTGTGTACGATACAAGGAAACGCTTTGTTGCTGCTTTAACATGGAGTTCTCGTTGCCTCGAACACGGTGTAATGGATAAAAATAGGGGAAGGTTACATGAAAAATAGTGGCGTTGCGAGGCGAGCGGTGTGTCGTTGGGAGCGAAAGCGCGCCGCGCGAAAGTGGGTGGGGGGTGGGGAGAATGGTTTTAATTTCGAGCGGGTACAATTAAGCACGAGAGGTCTGAAACGCGTATCCTTCCCGCTCCGGTTGTGGCAATTGTCTTTAAAGTGGCTTAAGTAAGTCACGTTTACAAGAAAATTGAGCTAGCCGCGCGTAATGAATTCCACGCGTTACGTTTACATTCTGTCTTGAGCACGCTTGTGCTGCACTCGCCAGGACAGGTAGGCGTTTAAAATACAACGCGCCCTCGCGAACCACCTTTGCAGCCAGAATTTTTAATTCCTCGCTGAGGATATCAAAGATGGGAAGATACCAGCCACGTGACGTGATATAGATTCTATCTCCCAGTGTACGGAGACGTGTATCATTAAATATTTATACATACAATTTTTCTTCGAATTTGCGTTGTACTTCGCAGAAAAATTATGAATCAATTTTTATGCAAGTTTATTTATCGTTGTAACTTTGCCGTAGGCCGTAGCTTTAGACGAAGTATAGTATCGATTAATTTAGCCCTCCTGAGGGCTAAACTGTAATATTATGTATATCGTACGTTACAACCGGTGTTGTTGCTGCACTTTTCTAATAAAAAAAAAGAGAGAAAAAGGGCGTACGCCCGATAACTTACCGTAGCTCGATATTATAATCTCCGGGCAAACTTGAAGCTCCGTGCGTCTGCCTCTTGCTCGATATCCACAGCGTTCTAGATTAGAACTTTACTTAGATGAGGAATGTCCCGACGTCTCGGTGGAATTGGGAGATCCTCGGGATCGGGATCAACGAAATGACCAAACGGCTGGTTTTGCTCTGCCACGCGTTCGTCCCTTCGGGGGACGAAAGCCTAGCGAGCTTAATTACCTGCGGTACGCAAGTTGACGATTACGCGGTTCCTCCTCCCCCCCTGTCTGCGCGAATCTCGCCCCCTTTTTGCCCCCCCCCCCTGTTGCCAATGAGAAATCTTGGATCACCGACGGTGTAATTATGGCTGCGATTCGCGTCACGTTGCCGGAGTTCCGTTACACGATTCGCGTGACGACGTGTCAACAGGGATGGAACACGGAATTGGATAGTCTCCGGAAGGGAAAGTGGTGTAAGATTTTCGCAGTAGAGAGAATGTTGCAGAAAGAAGTTGTTGAATAATGCAATCAAAGATCCTCGGAGATCCGTCCTCCAAATAACATGACATTTTACATGTCGTCTATATAAATTTCTCGGAAGGTAAAGAGATAATCGATACTCGACGTCTTGGGGGAAGGGAAAATTTTATTCTCGTGGATAAACTGACTCGTCGAAATATGTTTCCGCGGAGGGATGTTTCTAAAAGCTGGAAAGTCGCGATAGTTTGTATCGTATAATACGAAGCGTCGTTAAATTTGTAAATCTGTACTGTAAAACCAATTTAAAACGATACTCGACTGAAACAGAATTGCAGGAATTAACGAGCATTTTGGAATTTGGAGTTGTTGCGAAATCGCGAACGGTGTATTAATATGGAAACTAGAAACGTATTATACGCAGAATTTGGTGCAATGAAAACGTAATCATTGGTTAACATTATTGCATGTGGATGACAAATAATGCTAAAATTGATATTAATGAAGATGTGGCACTGTCGATTGATAAAATGAGGCTGAATATTGTTATTAATTCGGGCGATGAAAGGAACAGAATCTAGAAAAGTAGGAAATTAATCACATCGATTTATTTACGAAAACCGAGTGCCAAAATGATTTTTCTTATCCTTTATTGTTGAAATACTTAAAAATATCAGTGCGAAAATTGACAAAGCTGCAACGATCGTGCTTGAAATTTTCTTAAATTTCGGATTTACACGAAATTATACTCTTTGGTTCTTCGAACCAAAATCACGTGACTTCTAAAATTCAGAGTTCCAAAACGAACGAATAGATAAATCCGCAAAATAAGTGAACGTTCGTAATCAGATTCCATTAATCGGCAAATATTGACGTTGATTACAAAGGGCGATTGTTCAGTCCTCTTTTTTTTTCTTTTTCCTTTCTTTTTTCTTTCTCCAAGGGAAAGGTTGCTCGTGCACGCGTGCACACGCCGAGCAAGTAGTTAACTATGCAAAGAGAAACTGCATGGGGTAGCACAAGTATTCCCGTAACAATCACATAAAAGATTAAAGTATCCGGCATATACGACTCGCGCTGACCTAGTTGCGGTTAAGAGTTGTACAATACGCTTGAAAGCAAGTATTCACGTGCTGCAAACGTTTTACAGAAATGAAGGTGGAACTTAACGAAAACATCCCCGACAGGAATACCAACTACCTCCGACATTTTTACCTCCGCGTTCCTTTCTTCGCTTTCCATCTCTCTTTCTCTCTCTATCTATCTATCTATCTATCTATCTTCTTTTTTAATGCACGATGACGACTTCCATCCGGTGCTTTGCTTCAATTTCAACCTGAACGAATTGAAACTTGGTTCCAAATCAGTGCTATCGAAAACAGTTGCCACAGGAGATTTTTAATATATTGAATCTTTATCGAGAAAGTGTGTATTTGTCAAAATCTTAATTTCTCTATGTATTAAAAATTCCACTCCAATCTACGTTTTAAATTCGACTCATTGCCCTCGTTGTCCAACCAGACTAATCCAGAGTAACCGGAAACACTTCTGAATAAATACGCATGCAAAACACGAGGTCTAATAAGTAAACAAGCATCGTACTTAATACGTATCGCGATGCCTTTGGCCCTGGTGCGACCAGCCAAGCGAATAGCTGACGTGATCCACCGCCGTGGCGCTTTGTCATTCGACGGATTCGATATCCTCTTGTTTTATTTGGCCAGCGTCGTGGTTCGAGGAGCAAGCCTCCGTCTACGTCGATTTACAACAGTCTGCTTGCCGCGAAAAGTTCACCGAGTCCCGCCGTGAAAGCTTTAATATCGCTTGCACAATGCTCGCTGGATCGCGTCAATATTTTCTGTCCGTTGTTGTTGTACGTTCGCGAGGACGGATGGAAAAAGGGGGAGGGCGAGGTGGACCGGCCAGGCGGATGAGGATTATCGATTATCAGTTAACGAGTCTGCACGCTTTTCCCCCTCGCCGCCGCGCGCCGAGGACGTTTTTATAAACCCCGGGGTGCAGGATTACACGTGTAGGCTCCATTATGGGTATTCGGTTTAATCAGCGGCCCACGATGGTCCGTGATAAACAGACGAGGTCCTGGATGAGGGACGAGCGCGCTGACGTCATTGCCATTATGAAGTGTTACAGTATATTGACGCGAATCCGGTGTTAGTATATTACGGCCTCTGGAAATTTTGGATGGGTCTTTCTTTTAGTCGGCAGTACCTTGTGGCCAGGATTGCTGAAAATAAAAAAAAATTGACTCGCAATAGTTTAATCATTCTCTGATAATTTAATAATTTAATTGCCAATCTGAAAATTTTGACAATCTGAATAATTTCAAATTGAAGTGTTCAATAATTCTTTCTAATCTACGCTTAATAAACTTTCAAACAGCTGCTCAGTCTAGAAGAAACTCTTCCTCGCCCTGCTGTAGAAAAAAAAAGAAAAAAAAAAGTCTCAACTTTCACACGAAGAGTATCCTTCAGTTGTATCTCGGTGAAAGCAGGAAGCACCGCGAAAAATATTCCCACGTTGGCATGGTCGAGCCATAGAGGCGTAGATATCTTCCAGCGAGTGGCGTACCACTTTCCCCACATCATGTTGATCCCGGCTGGGTTTCCATCCGGCTGTTTCATCGTGGAAACGTGTCCCGTTCGGGCGTCCATTATTGGCGGGCCACGATGAGCCCGTAAAATGCAGAATTCTCGCCCGTTGTTTGTCGACTATTGTTTATCCGCACGGTTATGTGGCTCGTTGTTATCGTTTCCGGATACCTTCGCCCCCGGCACAATGAAAATTCGCGTTTCCGGAAATTTCCGGCTCCGCGGAGGATGACTGGACCGACCGCCTCTCTTTTTCTGTTCTCTCTTCTCCCTTTCTTTTTTCTTCCCTTTAATTTCTGGCTTTTCAAGAAGTCGTCTCGTTCTGTCGCGCATTCACTTATGGCGTCGTCGACGTTGTGACACGTTGCTGCTCGTTTGAACGTCCCCAGGGGATTAAACAACAGAGTAAGACAGAGAATTTTTGTTGCACGCTCTTTCTGTATATTTTACAAGGAAATTAAGTAGCAATTTATTTCTTTTCCCTTTTCTAAAATCTCGGGTATTTATTTTCTGTTGCAATGAATTATTTTTACAAGATTGAGAGAAATGAATTATCACAGGCAATAGTAATCGCTCGTACGTATCCTGGATAGTGAGCGACAGTTACGCAGCGGAGTAACGCGGGGAATAAAAATTTTATACGAACCGGTGGGAAAATTTATTATTCAAATGTAATTTCGTTTCGACTATTTACATGGATGCTTCATTCATACTGCAACGACAAATATTATTCAACGCGTTGTACATGATTGGAACGTGAACGGGGCTATGCATTGGCTCATTTGAAAGCCATTGAACAATATTTGACTAAGCTGTAGTTTGGCTGTTAGCGTAAATCGACTCGTTTCCTTCCTTCCACTGCTTCACGCCACTCTCCCGTTTCCTTTCTCTTATGCCATTTATTATTAAAACCGTTTCAACTACTTTCGCTCAATTTCCAATATATGTAGTATCATCCCAATGTTGCTACGTAGTATGAAGCTAAATTTACGCTACGTAATTATTTGTTTATTAATTACACGAATATATATATATATATAAAAGAATTCCTCACTGATGCGAAGGTGACTTACACGTGCATGACGATATAAAAAGCTGCGCTCGACGCTTTCGAGTTGCTGCCATCGTACGACTTCCTATTCAAAAACTCCGATCCCTCGGTTCTCACATGTTTCACGTAACAGTAACACGAGTGCAATTATACTTAGTCGCGGGTTTCTTTCAGTCGATTACGTAAAACGTGGAATGGAAGAAACGTGAGAAAAAAATGAACTTTGCTCTTCCTTCAGTTTCTAACTAAAGGAAAACGTATTTTCTAGTAGTATTCAGAATTCTTTTGCTCTTTCTTCAATTTTTCTCAATTCGTTTCTCAATTCATAACCTCGGTACATAATTTCGTTTGTTCGTTAGCTCATTCTCGACAGTTTCAGCGTCAAAGTTGATTCATTGCGTACGCAATTGAAAGGGGGAGAGAATCTATCGTGACGTCATTTTGTCCTAGGGAGATCACGTGATTCTAACCTCGCAACATGGTTCTCTCACACGCGAGAGAAATGTCCCTTGTGTTCCTTGCAGAGAATCGATCCTCGAGAGCCGAAGATTAATTGAATGCCCGGCTATGCCTCATATCGGACGAGAAAAAATGCAGGATTCCGTGGTGGTATTTCTGTTGGCAGGAGTAGCCGGACTTTTCCGTGCGTGCCAGCGCCTCCCCTCCTCCCATCCCTCCCCCCGCTCCGTGGAATTTCGTCGAGTCTCGATCGATGCCTCGTCGGATTTCAATCTGTACACGATGCATGCGAACGTGGCTCCGGGGAAAATAAGCCGAGTTGCTCCTCAGCTACTCATTTTCAGCTTCGTTCTCTTTTTTCTTTTCTTTTTTGTTTTTTTTTCTTTGTCTCTCGGAGCGAACATTGGGAACTTACAGCTGGAGGTAAAAGCAACGAAGATATTTGTGAAAATTGATATTCATACGATACTTGTAACACACACACAGTCAAGTTTAACAATCGAGTTAATCACCGATGTTTGATTTATTAGTTTCCAAAGTTGAGCGCAATGCGCAACTAGTGTAACCGGCAGTTACGATGGCGCTGCATCGCTCGGTTGATCGTGAAATTCCTCTAATGATGCATCAGCTAGCCAACTATCGGCGAATTTATGAACGATTGGAGCGCCGGGGCTTTACCGAGGATTCAGCCTGCCCCTTAAGTGGATTTATGACGTGGTTGAGATTTCTTAGCTGTTCCCGGGATTAACAGCTTGCGCGCATTAGTACTTTGGGCCAGTTATGACGTGAAGAGATCTAGGGAGGCTTACGGAATTCGGTAATATCCGCGGTTCTCGCTAATATCGACGATAACCAGATCTATACACGGACACCGTGTAAACCAGATACCGTGGATTTTCATGCAAATTTAATTTCAACGGCGAGATCTGTCTCGTCTCTCGGAGAAGTCTCTTGTTTATTAAAATCACGACGATTCGGGAGAGACGACCCAGACGTGCATCGTTGTTCATTAGATTTTGTTCGCGAATTAACATCGATTGTACACAGAGAGTTATTTAGAATTATAAACTGGCGTTTATGCGGAATTTACTTTGCTTTAAATTACAAATTCCTCCAGTCTACCGCCGCCCTCAGCCACCTCTTTCTCCCTCCCTCCCTTTCTCTCTCTCTCTCTCTCTCTCTCTCTTTCTCTCTCTCTCTCTTCCACGTCAGACATTCTCGACTCGTGTAATAAATTTTAAATGTGCAGGTTTGTGAGGCTAAATTTTACTCCTCGAACGGGGTAAGTTCAACAATGCGATGAACGTTATATTAAATCCGAAACGCGAGAACTTCTTGCCCCGCGATATATATATTTTATATATATATATAAAACTCCGCCTCTTCAAACTGACACGGAATATTGAATTTCATTTCGATTTAGAAAATTTCCGAGGATGACACGTCTATTAATAAAATAACCTGTTTAATAAAATATGATACTCTTTTCTACTACTCAATATTTTACCTATTTCTGCGTATTAAACGGACCAACTTGCACCTTCAAATTCCTCTGCACTCCGGCAGAGAAAAATCCTTGGTCTAATGATCATTAGACGCATTTCTCCTCGTAACGTTGCACTCTCAAGTGCTGGAACATCAGAGTCGTTACAACGATCGACCATGTCAGCGGGGGCATTAAGCCGCGTACATAATCCGATGCGTGTCATAACGCAGACTGCGGGCAACGGCACGCACGCTGTATGGCTGGATTATGGGGTTGTTGACACTGGGGATCGTGTTGTATCGTGTCCCACAGGATTTCGTACAACTGCATTCGTATTCCGACGCGCTTCTTCTCCACGCGCGTGCGTGTAGATTGATCGCGACTCTCGAATCTCCAACAAAGGCGACTCGGCGAGTTCAAATTTATCGCACAAATGATCGTTGCTTGGTTAATTTGAATTTTCAACGACCGATTGAATTAATTGTGAAAGTTAATTAACCCGAAAACGGAAATTTATCGCGTCGCGTGGTGTCTTTTGAATACGTCTTTGAGACGCGAGTCGTGGAAATTTCGAATTTTGAGAGCTGGTGAACAGATACCCGGGGAAAAATCCATAGTATTCGCGTGCACGTACGAGTGGAACGCGCGTTACACGTGTAGGCGTTAGGGGAGAGCCATGCGAGCGCCTCCGGAATGCAATACGGTGGCTGGCAGCGTCGCATGGCTATTTAGGGGATCGAGCACGCGGAGTTCCAGAGAGGAGAGACGGTCGTAGCAAGGGTGATTGCCTGACCATCGGAGGGACAGACAGACAGCGACGCTCCTTTCCTTTTCTCAGTCTGTTTCTCTTCTAACTGGCATCGCCCAACTTCTTTCTGCCCTCTCGTCTCCTCGTCGCCCAACCGCCTTCCTCTTCTTTTCTACCCCTGCGTACATTGCCAGTCGCGTTTCCCTCGTTTCTCTTCTTTCAGTGTCCTCTCTTTGTCCTTCATTCTCTACTTCGGATCCTTCCGTCGCCGCTCTGGAACGCGACGCTATTGGTTACAGATAACACTGGCTGCCCTGGCTCTGTCGCGGACACTCTCGAGTGACTCCCTTTCGGGATTTTAAGCTCTTTCGGCTCTTTGTTTCGCGTTCGGTTCTACGTGTCGCGGCGTCCTGTCTGTAACAAGCTTCTGTCAACCGGAACCAAACGAACGGACCGAAGTAGCTCGAGCCCAAACTCGACACAGCAGAGTCATCTCTCAAACCTCTTCCTGATCGTTCCTCAATGTCGTTCAAAGAGGAAATCCCAACTTGGTTCAATTTAAAAGAACAATTCAGCCCGTAGATCCAACTAATGTCCAACAAACGTACCGAACTGCTTCCTCAAGATACTCAACAACGAGGCCCAGCGAACCTAACCAAAGTCCACGACAGATTCGTCTTGGTGTATCCTCGATTACGCGACCAATCGTCTTGAACACGTTTCAGAATGGAAAATCCGCCCGCAATCAGATACGCCGCAAGACCCAGCTGTTTATCCGGGACCCGTAGTCGTCTGATCCAGCGCAAGCAGGTGTCCTTACTGCAACATTAATTCGACGGGTGATACACTGTCGTGGAGGCCGCGCAATTCCTCCCTCGGTTTTTTAATATCATTCCGCCCCGTCCGTGTGCTCGGATGCCCAGGCTCTCTCCCATAACTCTTTTCCAGGCTTGTAGCCACTAGCTCTGTGTGTTCCTCTGACGCAGACGACGCAGACCCGGGTGGGGCGGATGGCGGAGGGGGAGGAATCCGCAGATGCGGCCTCGTCCTATCCGCTCGGCTGGCTCGCAGGCTCGCTCGAGCTTGCGAAAAGCCAGACCATTGACACCGGCGCTCGCTCCTATCCCAGGGCCATTGTTGTCCCGGTTAATAAAGAAAAATAAAGGCTCCTTCCAGCCTCCCTATCGTGGAATATTAACTCTCTCTCTCTCTCTCTACTCTCTTTGTTTTTTTCTCTTCTTACGAGCGAGCAAGGAGGGCGGGAGACCTTGCTCGGCGTCCGGTTTCCGCGTTGCTGGCTTCCGAGCTCCTTCGAAAATCCGCGCGTTTCCCTTTAATCCGTCCATTGATCGTCCGATCCACCCCGCCTCTGTCCACCCTCCCTACGTTTTATTTCTCGCGGTGAAAGCAAATTACCGAGCTCTCTTCCACCCAGCCGCGTCTCTTTGTGTCCCCGGCTGCGATAAAGATGTCTTTTTCTGTTTCACCGGGCCGGTGTTCTCCACCGGGACAAAGTTTCCCCGGGGACAGTCTGCTTCTCTCCCTGCTAGTGATCTTTTCGGTATTGTTCCTGAATTCTTCTCTGGAGACGGGGGAGGGAGTTAAACCGGCGATATGATTAGGATAATTGGGGTTTCCGTGTTTAAAAAAAAGGTGGAGAGGTTTCTTTCTTTTAGCTAGAAGAACTGACAGAATTCAAAAATCACGAAACTTCTTCGAAAAGCGTGAAAAGATCCCGAAGAATCGAAATTCGTCGTTCGCCAGTGTTCGAGGATCATCGACATTTGCAGGTGGTTCACGATACCCTCGGCTAATAAAGAAAACTAAAACCTTGCTGCTGGATATTAGCTTCGTGTTTTCTCTTCGTCTCCTCGTTTTCTCGCGCGCCCATGTATGTGTGTGTGTGCGCGTGGTTTTTTTTCTCCTCTTTGTACGGCAGGAAGAAAGATCAGAGAGACGATTCGCCACGGACGCGACGAAACTGTTGGTTCGTGACGCGGTTTCCAAGGATCTCGAGGAGATGGCGAATTTATGGCCGCCCTCACGGCTCGATTTTCCTGAAACATTGATCTCCCTTCCATCGTCACGAATTGTTTCGCGTCGCTCTCGCCCGATTGCATTGAATTGGATTTCCCGCGGACCACCGATACTCCTGTTCCGTTTCTGCCCGCTTCTGCGATTTTCAAATTGGGTCGGGAGTGTTTGCCTGATTTATACCTCGTTACATCGTAATTCCATCCGCTGGAACAAAATCGCGAGAAAGTCACCAACGAATCGTCCACGAAAGTACACTTACCTTTTCGAAAATTACAAAACGAAAGTGCTTACTTAGACTTAGAAGGTTACAATGAACTCAACGAAAATGTCCACGCACTTGCGGTGCAACAATGTCAATACCTTACATCGTAATTAGTGTGCCTGAAGGCAAACGTCTGAAATTCATCCCTCCCCCTTTGCTAATTAGCCACTCCCAAGAAACACGTGGCGGACATTAACGCAAAAGCGTTTGTAAAAAAATCCCTCAATTGGCGGAGTGTAACTTGCTTCCACAATTGATCGGCTCGAAATGGCGGAAAAGTGGAGTGGTAAACGTTTCGGTCTAGGCTCTCCCCGGCTCTCCGTACTTATTCAGCCACCCCTGGCTGAGAAATACTGAGAAATAGCACACTGGCGGCGAATTAACGCGAGCCGCTGTGCTCGCCTCCAAACATCTACAGCTTGCAATTAGGGATGGTAGCCGAAACTGTTCGATTGGTCATTCTTTCGCTCGAGCGGAACTGAATAATGACTCCCCTATGTCGAACATTCGACGCTCTGTATCGATGGAAACTCGATGACTGACTATTTTTCGGTGAACGAGGGTCCTGCGCTCGACACAGTTGCTACTGTTGATTCATGCGTCGTTAACTTGGCCCGTGGACCCTCGGTAATAATCGGGTTTCCTGAGGTTATGTTATCGGTGGATTTTTGAGGTTAGGAACGAAAACTGGGACAACATGGGTTTTTCTGTATATAGAAAAGCGAAATTTAGCAAAGATCAAATTTGTCACGAACAATCGTGAATATATTGATATGTTGGACGATCCCTTTCTAAGATTGTTGTTTCCATTTTTTACTGTTGCAGATTCGAAGATGAAGTGGCCATTAGTGCTGACTTGCTTTCTGCTGCCGCATTCGTGCATCCTTGGTGCATCGCATGCCGGTAAGTGGTTATTCTTGCAGTTTCTTATCCCGTAATCGCGGAATAAATTATATCGTCCGCAATCATCTTGTTATTCCGCGTATCGACCGTGTGACAGGCCGATGAATACCTTTCTTGCCTACCATCGCGGAATAAATTAAACGTGGTGCCCGTTTTTCATACTCGGCTCCATTATCCTCGAAATAGGCTGCCCATCCACTTCCCCTCTCCGTTTGACCTACCAAAATTTTCGCGACGTATCGTACAATTTTTTGAAATTTAAATACGGTTTTGAAGATAAACTAGAAGAATAATAATAATAGTTCTTAATAATACAAAATTCTTCTTAAAATTCTCTGGGAATTGAAAATAAATGTTTGAACTCGCTGAGCACGTGAAAATTATTGAAGAATCTTATATTAAAAATAAATATTTAATGCTAGAATTACCGGCGATTAAAGTATAAAATTCCCATCAAGGACTTTAAAGCGAAAGAAACTTTATAGTAGGATTTACTTTCGCATTTTGCAAAAAATCTATATAAACGCTAAAAAAATTTTCCACGAGTGAAGTATCCAGCAGAAATTATAAATTGATCATTTGAACTTCAACTTGCCAAAAATCCACTTTCTCTCTATTCATAAATCTCCCCTCGGGATGAAAACGGAGAAAAAAAAAAAAAAAAAATGTTCGATCACTCGAGGAACGACTCGTTAATAAATGTTCTCGGCCACGGCACAAGTCGTCAAAGGGTTGAACCAGACGATAAAACCGGCGCCACGATTTCCGGCTGCTATTATCGCGTCGTAAATCATCCCCTCGATCGACAGTTCGCCGAGGGGGTGCACGGAGGGGCGCAAACACCGCGTCATGCCATACCACCCCACGGTCTCGCGCAACGAGCCGTGAAAACGGGGCATCCAGGCCAGAAAAACAGTCGAATTGGATCCATTTTCCTCTTTCTATTAGCCTGGCCCGGCTGTGGACCGGGCACAAAACGCCTTAATCCACCCCTTGTTGCACCGAATCTGGCGCGAAGCCCTCGCGAGCGTAAGAATAGGCGTACTATAGCTCGCGAAAATGTAAATGATTTAGCAAAGACCCTAAGACACGTGACACTTCGAGTATATATGTTAATAGTATTTAATTATTTATAAAAGTTAATAGGCAAGCTTTTTAACAGTTCCAGAAATTTCTAGTAATTTAGAATAGGAAAGTTGTTGATTTGACAAAGATTTGGATATTCTCGTATCTCTAAAATTCTTGCCGGTATACGACAGAAAACGAGATTAGTTTCAGTCGAAACAGTGTCATCCTTTCAACGATGCGTCATGCGACTCGCGACATCCCTCACCGCGTGCACGGTACTTTAGGCCTGTCCTCGTGTAGGCACCACGTGGCCAGGATAAATTACCCTTGTCCTGGAGGAAGCACCGAGGGAGGAGAAACACGTTGTTCTTATTGTTTCGATTTCTCGTGCGATTAATCATCGCGCGGTAACCCTTTAGGGACGGATAGAGATTAGGGGAAGGAATTACACGCTGGTACGAACGTGGAGGACAATTTACGTATGTACGTATTTAGGTGAATCTTGGAGGATGAAAAGTTTCTTATGTATAAATTGTAGAATTACGTTTCATAATTCCGTGATATAAAAAACCGATTGGATACTTGGGCTTATCTTGGTTTGCGCAGTTCTTTGAAGAATGATCTCTGCTAAACTAGTTTCTCGTAGTTTTATACAATTTCTGCTAATGTGAACGTACCGAGAAAGTTGACCTGGAAACTTCTCTCAACCGAGGCAGTCGAAGGGAAAACTGTAGTTAGGTGATCGGTCAATTGATCGGTTGGCGGGCATTAAGCAAAGAAATGGCGGAATTTCCGTCGTTACGTAGTATCACGTGGTATTGTACGGTTAATTTGCATGTGAATGGATCGTAAAAGAACTGCCGGAGATAAGCTGAAAGCGCGTAAATATTTCCCGGGCTGTGCTAACTTCGGTAATAAACAGCTTAAAGGGTCGTGATCGTATAGCAGACGAAATTGTTCTGAATAGCGGAAACTGTAATCTTCATCTCGATTACGATCTCGTTCCGGGACATTATGCACCATTAGGAATATGTTATATCTGGCAGGTCGGGCTTGTAATAAATTCCTTAGCGTGGCTTATTACTATCATTAAAAGTGGAAGCCGATTCACTGGTGCGGCCAGGCAACATAGTTTCACGCGAAACTTATTTAGTTCGCCCGTGATAGTCTATTAGCCGCGTTAAATCTCGCTTAAGTTTGGAGCAGGTGGCACCGAGTGGCTTTTTTATTAAATTGTTATTAATCCTCCTCGCCAAGTGTGTATCCAAGATTTAGCTGGAATTCCCAAATTCTGCGGGCCCAGTTTCTACGCCTTGTCCACGCTGTTAAAAACTCAACGTGACCTTGCCTAAATTCCTGTACGTTCGTAATCTGCAAAATTGCTTCCTGCAACATGTTACGTAGGCCAGATTGTTTGCAGAGTGCGGCTACTTGGTTTTTCCTTACTCGTAGAATAGTAACACGTCGACCCAATTCCCAGTCCTATCCTACACTTATGTACGTACCTAATCACCGCAATTAGCTAGAACATAACTCACCATCAGACCTTGCCCGCAGCGCCCTCACATAACCTAACCGCACACATTTCGCTGTTCCCCTATTCGCAACGTTTGGTCCATTTTCTCAGTTGCGATCGTTAAAAGATTCGGCTTGAGCCTGTTTAAACTTGAGCTTCCATTCCGTTCAGACTCGGCTTCTTCCGTCTGAACAGATAAGTTTACTTATCTCGAGTAATATATCCTATCAATTCGCCTTCGTGTCTGACTCGGTGCAAGGTGACCAACCTAACCAATATCTATCAACTTTTACTCAATCCAATCTCGCTCAAAATCTCCGCTCTGTCTAAAACTCGTTCGCCAGCTCGCCGACTCGTTCTGAAAGAAAAGGGAAAAAAGCGAGAAAGAACAGAAAAAGAAAAAAAGGCAAGAAACGAGAAAAATAGACGAAATCTGAAGGGGGCGGGATCGATTGTTTCGCGAGGACCGTTAACGAGTTTCCAGCTTCTTAGTCGACGAGCGTGGCCAAAGCGGCACTTCAATCGACGTAGACGGCCGGCACCGTTAGTCTCGAAGCCGCCAATTAAGTCGAAAGGGGAAAGTCTCGTCGAGTTCTCCGATGCGGTTCCTTTGCCCTTCTGGCAAACCCGGCTAGGAGGGTGACTGCACTTTCGCCCTCCCCTTCCGCCCCTCGAGAGGGAGAGAGAACAGTGTCCGCCGTGTCTCGAGACCGCGTTGCGAGTTGCCAGACCGATGAACACGAACAGGGGGGATTGTCACGAAGATTTGCCTGTACGACGTCAAACGAGTCGCATACCGCTGGACAAGTGGCGAGTCGAGTGTTGCAGAGGGTTGGGGAACATGGCCGCCTGGAACGCGTGCCAGAACGCGGGAAAAGGCTATCGACCCCACTGTCACACCGCGTGCGACGTGTAATTGTTTCGGATTCGATCTCTGTTCCCTGCGTTCAGAGAATGGTCTGAGGATTTCGGGCGGTAATATACAGGGTGTTTCGTAACTTGTGGGATCCACTTCGGGAACTATACGTCTAAAAATAATGAAAAGGAGTCATACAAATGTATCTCTTATCTCTCTTCGTTCATGAGATATCAAGAATTTTCTGTTTTAATTTTTTTTCATTATTGAGATATCTGAAGGTATACATCTGAAGATTTTGTAAATCTACGTAGTAGTATTTAGTAGTATTAATGCAACGAAGAGCATAAATGTACCGAGGATTGAAAGATTGTCGATAATTTTAACTGATTTTGGCTTTGTAAAAAAAGAGATCCAATTGATCTCGTTTTGAAGTACTTCTGAGCTTCTTCTTTGACAGTCACGAATTCGTTCTTTTTGAAAATTGTCAAAATTCAAACGTCTCTAAGAACGACTGTTAAAAAACTTTTCTCGAAAATAAGTCTAAAGATTGATATCTTCCCTTTGTAACTCTTAAAACTTGTAATCGATTTTTTTTTTTTTTTTTTCATTGAACTTTGAATATCAGAGTCAAACGACAGAAATTGAAAGTTGCAAACCTGATGTTCGAAATTCAATAAAATGAAAGATGAATGTCGATGTTTAGGAACATGGTGGGCTTACTTCAAGTGGTGAAAGGAATTTAGAATCTTCCAAACCTAACCCAAAGTTGATTGTCGTCAACGCATGAAAAATACGTAAGAGGTTGAAAGTGGCTGACGACAATGGGCTTGGAACGGAGTATCAAGCGTCATTGTTCTCCTGACGGCCATTAACAAGTTCCGCAGTTACTTAGCCGATGTCCGCGAGTTTGCAAAGTGGCGGCGCCCCAATCGAGGACGTCTCTCGATGTCTCCGGTTAGCACGAAAGCTACCGTGGAACGTCAAAAAGTAAATTATTAACGATCTCCGCAACGTTAGCTTGTTCTCTTCCCGATGAAAATTCGATCTCGAAATATATACACCTGCCACTTGGGCTCTGTTTGATCTTCCTCCCTTGTTCTCGGAGATCACTCGATTGAAAATCGATGCTCCTTGAAACTTACAACGCATCTCAACCCATTTATTGGTTATTTCTTCCCCTAGAAAAGAGGGAATCATCGTTTTCCTTCTTAGCATGCTCTCCAAGCATCGTAATAACCTTATAACATAACAGCGTCGGTGCAATCGTCTTTCTTTTTTGCCTCTCACGGCTGCCAAGCAGCGAGAAGCTGTCACTCTGCGTCGTGGCATCGACGAGCGCGGCCTGAACGTCTGAACGAGCAATCAGACGAACGACAGAAGCTGTTTTAATGACGGCGAAAGCACAAACGACGGGTCGCGAAGTCGTTTGCGAGGCGCGATCCAAGAAGCTTCGAAGGCGTCTTACATCGATCTACTACCCCCCCGGGAAGAGACGAGAGAGAAACAGCTTAAAAAAAAAAAAAGGTTAGGCAAGCCTCGACGATGTCTTGATGTCGCCCGGTTACATTCAGTCCACCGTGATCAGCGATTCCCTTTGAGCCATTGAATTTGATAACTACCTTAATTGGCAGGTTCGAGCCGTCTTTGTCGACTGAAGCGCATCGCCTAGGCGAGCGACACTTCAGAGGCAGAGCCCCTCTCGGGGAGGGGTTGGGAGAGTTCAGCGGATGGAAAGTAAGAAGCTCGAAACTCGTTAATGGCATGGATTCCCCGTGGGACAATGACGTAAAGATCGTTGTCGACGACGGTACGTGGTTGCTCGACACGATCTGACACACCGACTAACTGTTGACCTTTCTTCCTCTCACGCCTTGCACTGGGAGTTGAGTCTTCGATGCCGCTTTGCGAGGACGCGACCGGCAAATAATTCGACGGCGGGGCAGGCTTTGCAGGATTCCGGACACGATCGTTAGAGAAATAATTGGCGGATTTATTTCGTGCTTTCGTGGCGTCTGTCCTTGCGTGTCTTGGTGCGCTGAGAGAGAGAGAGAAATTCCCCAGTTTGAAAAATTTCCAACAGCTTCGAATCCTCTTTTATTATTATTATTTTTTTTTTTTTAATGTCTCACGGATCCTTCTAACTCTTTTACGTTACGCTCAATAGAGTGTATTCTACTCAAATACTCTTCTTGACTATTTCATTCAGTCAAACGAACTTTTTCATTCGAACGACCATTTCAATTGGTTGTCAATGCCTCCGCGAGGTGTTCACGCAGACAACAAACAAGAAGAGGTCCCAGCAGGAGGAACACAGAAAGCGTAGACCAGTGGCAGTTAACCGGATCAATATGCAGCATCCACGGCTGAAAGAGTCTGCCGTTGTCTCGAAAAATCAAGATGAAGCCTGCCGGCTGGCTGGCTGCATCGCGTTACAATGGAAATTCGTTAGATTTACCTCCGGTTCCCGTAATTTCCTCGCGGGGCCGTACCGTGAGGGCTGGAGGGGTTGAGTGGGGGTAGACGAGTATTTGCTTTGAAGCAATCTACACAGGGGAAAAAAGGGGGTGCACGCGCTTTCTCTCTCTTCCCCTCGATAGAAGTAAGCTTTTTCATCGGAAGAGAACTAATTTTGCGACGATGAAAATGCACGTTTACAGACCGTAGCTCGAGCCGTGGAAAGGGACCGGCGAGCGAGAAAGAGAGGATAAAAGAGAGAGTGAAAAGGTAGAAGGAGAGAAACGATGGCCCGAAGCGGAACGTTGAATTCGTTCGTACCTTCATCCCTGGTTCTGGCGGTTTTGTAACTTTCCAACGAAAGTATACGTCTGTGTTTTCACGTGTGTGTGTGTGTGTGTGTGTGTGTGTGTGTGTGTGTGTGTGTGTGTGTGTGTGTGTGTGTGTGTGTGTGTGTGTGTNGCGTGTCCCTTGTGGAATTAACGTTACACGCGGACGATCCTTGGTCCCCGACGTTTTTGGTTAATGGCTTGTGAGGCAATGATAGCGATGAGTTGCCAGATAATCGTTGCTCAAGAGAGATCCCTTTTCTGCAGGTGTTGCACACCTGACCTCCCACGATTGTCTGGCCTCGGATGTTTGTAAATTCTTGGACTCCTTTAGCCTTTCCTTACGTTGAATTTTCAAGCATGCACGTTTGTAAATTTTGGTCAACAGTTCGACAGTAATTCGTTGTTCTAGAGAAATCCCTCTTCGACAGATGTTGTAGATCTGGCTTTCGATTTTCGGGCTCCGGGCATTTCTGAACTTTCGCTCCTCCTTTTTGAATTGTTTAAACTTCGACGTTTGTGAATTTCGGTTGATAGCTTGCGATGGATTGCCAGACAATTATTCCTGAGATCCTGTGTGTTCGTCAAAGATTCGATTTCCAATTTTTAGGCTCAGGCCTGAAATTGCTCTTCAATTGCTTTTGTCAGTCCTCTTTGCTTTGCAAAGAATGCGAGCCAACCCTTCCAAGAAATTCGCGTCTTTCCTTCTTTTAAATGCTGCGAGCCGCACCGTTTCTAAATTAAACGTATTTACTCGGTTTTTTTCACCTACGGGGAAGAAGCCAGTTGGTTCACGCCAAGATGGCGGCTGACTTGGCACGCGGAAGAATTCAATTAGGTAATTGAAACGCTATGAAGATTTAGCGTCCTCCTTTTCTTCCCTCTTTTACGCAATCCACCGTTTTTGTCGGCCGAGTTGTATAAATTGGGAGAAAGGAGAGGGTGGATAATGTGTTTATCTTGCAAAGCATTAACCGTTTGAAGATATAAAAATATATGATATAAAAATGGCTGTCTTTGTAGAAAGGTTTGGTGATTGTTGCTGATGAAATAAATATTAGTGATAAATTGTTCTTTCAGCTAGGAAAATCAACAATTTTATTGTGATTATATTGTCACTATATCAATCGAGAATATATTGAATATATTAAACGCGGAAACTTATTTAAATTTGCATTGTTAAGAAATTTCTTTTCGCCTGTGCAATTTTATCCTAACATCACCTTGATCTCTCAATTTTGTTTCTCGGCTGTTTGATGATCATCGTTCCCAAACAAGTGTAGGATGATGCTTTTCTAACAATTTACAAAGATAATCCCCCTTGATCTCTATCCTCTGTCCCTACCCAACATCGCTGGAACAGTTCTGAAGGCAAACAATGCAGGGTTGCACGCACGACTAGGTCTCATCCAGCCTCGTCACCCTCTCCTTTTCCCGCTCGACCGAGTGTGAAACCAAGAATCAGAGGGTGGACACGAGGAGTCGCGGTCACGACCTATCGTTCGGACCCATTCTACGCTAGTAAATACGCCTGATCGGAATCACTCTTTAACTCGCTGGATTTTGCAATTTTTAATCATTACTGACTCAATTTTATCGCCAATCTCTGTCAAAGGGGTATGAATGCGTGGTACGAAATGGAATTGAACACAACAGAATTAGTTCAATGTTTGCCGTAGTCGTTTGTCGAGGGTTTCACCGAAATATAGAGATGTTGCTGTATAAAAATAACATTTAATGAAAGATGTTACTATATAAAAATAATGTCAGAATCTACTTTTATCCCCCCCCGTAGACAATTTTCGATCTCCTTCGTACATGTGCTTACGAAAGATAAGGTGCAACCAGGTGAAACATCTCCGACGTTCCCTCTTCCCGATGATAATCATCAGCCCCTTTGTAATCCCGTGTATTTTTATGATTCACGGGTTTGAAAGCACCGCCGCGGCCTGCTAATCGGATTTCTTTCGCTCGACGAGATACCTCGAAGGGAATTAAGAGAGAGAGAGAGAGAGAGAAGGAAAGAGAGACAAGGTTGGCCCGTGAATGAACAGCTTCTGAAGCGATTTTCGAGAACGATCCTCGCTTGTAGTCTTTTCAGTCCGACTGCCTCGGACGAGGGTAATAATTGTCTGGTCTTGTACCTTGAAATTTCGTAGACAGATACAGGGGTGAAAGAAGATTGAATCTTGTTCCTTTCATTCGTGTATAGCGTGTATACTATCCCCTCATAAGTCTCACTGACACTTTATGCTAGCAGTAAGACAGACGTACGAAGCTTTAGAAACTTGTGTATTTTGACATCACGTTTGCCGATTACGGACTGAATTTTTTTTTTTCAATAAATAACTCCTGGAACCAATTTTGCAATTGACGTGAACGCCTTGACAGGTACAATTGAGCCAGGAAAATAATTAGACATCTAATCTTCTTTCTTTTTTTTAATTCTAACCTAATTCCAATTCTAATTCTAGTTCTACGCATAACGCATTCTATTTTTATGCGTTGTGAAACGGCAGAATTGCGTTTGAGAGAATACTAGAATAACCTGACCTAAATTACTGTTGCCCTTAATAGCTTCGCTTAATTAGAAAAGAAATGAGATAATAGTGATAATAAACGTAATTATGGCGGTAATTTTAACAAAGGGTTTCTACAAAGTAATATACTCGTAGTTACTCCTTTATGCTGTAGAAGGACTAGTGTACCTTATTACTATAGCAATAAAGATACGTCACATAGTTAGTTGAAAATAAAACCAGCGGTTTACCATTTTATTTGCTGAACTGAATAATTAAACTTCTCGGCTATCACGTATTTTCTTTGAGGAAACGTATCTCTCGTCCCGAATAATTGGTTGACAAAGACACGTTAACTCCGCAACGCCAACTAGCGTTAGAAATTAGAACTACGCTCACTTTCTGGATAAGTTACGATCGAAATAACTTGCAATGATTTCACTTTTCGTAATTTCTTCGTCAATGCGCGAAATTGTCTTGACGAGGTGAAGTGATAAGGCAGAAGTGTTGAAAGATTTTGTAATTAAAAAAAAAAAAAAAAAAGAGGGGAGAGCATACTGGTGAAACTTGCTTCCGAAAGTAATCGATCGTTACAATATTAACCCAACCTTTCGGAAAACTTGGAATTCTCGCTTCCTGCACGGGATACGAGACGTGTAGTCTAACCTAACCTAGACGATTCAGTGATCGAAAATTTTCCAATTATCTGAGTAAACGCAGATGGCGCGTCCCTCGCGAGATCACGGCCGTGCAAAATTAATCGGATCGGCTCTCGTTCGCTCTTCTTCCTGTGACGTTCCGCTTGAAGCGGCCCGTGAAATTTTTTGCACGACCCAGAGAGAAGAAGGATAAAACGCACGATACGTCTCTCTCTCTCTCTCTCTCTCTCTCTCTCTCTCTTCCTTCGCTAGACTGTTCCAGAGAGATCCACGTGGAGGGTTAATCAGAGTCGAGGTAAACAAGCGGACGACCAGCTCGCCTGGTAATTAGTAAGGTCCGTTAAAGTGGATTCCGACACTGGCGCCGCAAAAAAGGAGCGACACGAGGACGATTAAAAGCCTGCTCGACTTCGCGCTCCCTTTTTCGCGTTTCATTCCCCGCCCCTCCGCCCCCACCCCTCCTCTTTACTGATCTTCGTTTTCAATTCTGACGGCAGAGTTTCACAGAGAATCGATGCTATCTGCGTTCTAGCTGGTTCTTATTGATTCCTCTTTTATTTGGAACTTCCCGGCGAGATTCTTTAGCTTATTGTCGGCAGCGCATGGAACTGGTATACGCATCGTACGGTGGTTTCTTTTCTTTTTTTTTTTTTTAAAGAGGCAATTGGCGATTGAAATGTTTAATGACGTACATCGTAAGCTTCGTTCCAGATGAATCTGTATTTTACTAACGTCAACAAAGTGTTTGAAACCCATGTCGTTGTTCATACACTTTCAAATAGATCTCGAGTCACGCCAATTTCTCTCGGTCGCGTTGCAACCACCCTCCCGTTTTATAAAAGAGCAACGCGTCCACGCGGAAAGCGAATAATAATAGTAACAGTGAAATAAAAGAATTTGAAACGACTGAACAAAAAAAAAAAAAAAAAAAAAAGAGAGAAAAAGAGACAGAGAGAGAGAGAGAGAGAAAGAGAAGAAAGGAAAAAAGATGCAAGCCCAACGAAGCAGAAATACCGTGCCGCTGCTGTTGAAGGCTCAACGCCGACCGAGTTTTTCAGCGCGGCATTACCGATTTATATTTTATATATAAATCGCCGGATTTACCGTCGGATATGTGCGTTTTTAGTGTATATCCTTGCAGTCGGGGAATGCACCCCCGTCAAACGTTCCCTCGCACGGTAGAAACGTGGAAAAACCGTGGCCCGTATTTTCCGCCTTTCTGTTTTTCACAAATCCCATCCTCTCTGCTCTTTCCTGGCATTCCACCCTTCCCCCTCTTTCCCGCCTCACGGTTTTTCGTTCACCGCGCTCTGTTTCTCCGGTGCTTTTTGCCGCAGGGGGTTGAAAAGCAGCGTCGACGGGGTGGCAAAAGGGGTGGAAAGTGTTCAGGTGAGTGGAGTCGAGGGCGCAGGAGTGGATGTGAGCAATGATTGGCGAACTTTCAGCAAGATTTCGGGCTTTTATCAAATCGTGTTCCACGGCTCGGCTATATCGTGCGTGTGTGGTGTTGCTCGATACCCGTTAATTAAAAATTTGTTCGACGATCGCGGTTGTCTCGCAATTTGCCTCGGCAGAAGTTCTCGACATTTCTGCTCAGTTACAAGAATAAATTACTCAGTTAAGATTGCCGTCTTGATGCGTCTTTTAAAAAAGGGACAAATAACTTTTTGTCGATCGTACGCCATTTCGTCACGCTTCGCGCTTCTCTCGCTCGTAAACCTGACCCGACGTAAACTTATTACCGCCGGTAATTCGGAAGTCGCGAGATTTCGAAAGTTTCCGCGGAAAGTTTCAATTAGAGGCAATTATCCTTATTCGCGCTTCGCGTCGTTTCAAAGCGGGCCGGACTCCGGGGCAAACAGCCTCGAACCAATAATTCGCCCCGGTAGAATAAACAAAAACTCACCGGTGGATGGCCCAATTAAACGTCAAACAACCAACGCCATCCCGGTAATTACGTCGATTCCCCGCCCAAGCCCACCGCCCCCTCGTTCGCACAGTCACCGATTCTCTTCTTAATAGTTTTCCTCTTACGTACGTGCAGATACGCGCTAGACGCATCGGTTAGACGCGCGCGCGAGCGCAATTTCACGTGTAAACCAACGCTGGAACACTGTTTCTGCTGATAGGCGAGGTTGAGAGGGGATGAATGGGTACAGAGAGGGAGAACAGCCGTCCCAGATAGTCGACGCTTTGTATTTGCCCATTAATAGTGAACTACCATCGTAGCTGGGTTGCCTAGTCGGTGCTGAGAAATTAGCGGAGGCGCTAATTATGTTACGTAACCTAGTTAGCGATGTGTGCACTTGGAAATTTGAAGCGAAGATCCCAGCCGCTTGCGCGCCCTCTCTCTCTCTCACACACACACACACGCACACATACACAGGCACAGACACACTCTCTCGTTCTCTACGCCCTGTCGATTCTGCTTTTTCGTCCTAATTAGCTGATCGCCGAGTCGCTCAGAGTCTTATTTCTTTCAATAACGTTCGCTCTAACGTAAGTTTCTTTGCTCCCTTGCGAGGAAAGTCAGCGTAGATGGCGCTAGTGCTATGTTCTGACCTATGTTTTTCTAACTTTGTTGTTTCTAAAGTGGTTGTTCGTTCATTACCGCCGAAGTTTAACCGATGTTCTCGATACGTCTGCACGAGTAGCGCGAGTGACGAAAAATTTTCCGCCATTCCGTTTTTTTGTAACGAGGACGATGCTCGACAACGGAGAATGGAAAATAGTTGACGATGTTTTCCACGTTTCCGGGCTCTTTACGAATTTTTATACACTGATAAATTTCGAATGGTTTGCCGGTGGAGCGGCATTCATGAATTCTAACCTACGCGGGGCCAGAAAGGAAAAGAGAGAGAGAGAGAGAGAGAGAGAGAGAGGCGAGGCTGCAGAAAATTCCTGGAAGTACCGGTTTACTTTGAGGGGGAAACAGGCGGACCATTAAAAACTTTCGAAAAACTTGAATAATTCTTCGAGCCCGAGAGGGACGAATAGTCAGGAATTCGGAACTCCAGCGGAAAAACTGAAATTGTAAAAGCGGCCGACTCTCAAAGGGAGCGATACATTAACAATTCCTGAAGTTCCCCTGGAATTTTGATGGTAAATCGATCGAGCGCACCTGAAACTAAAAAGTGACGAAAGAGAGAGAGAGAGAGAGAGAGAGAGAGAGAGAGAGAGAGAGAGAGAGAGAGAAAGATACTTTCAACGGAACGGAAAAATTTCAGCGCACGACACATTTCGACTCGCGACATATACCTCCAATAGAAATGTTTTCAAACCAGTTACACACTTTTCTTGTGTTTCGAAATACGTTTCGACGACGTGAAACATACGTTTAGGAAGAGATAATTCATTCTTGATGTATTCTACGTTCGAAGAACGTATCAGTAAAGCCACATTTTAATATCTTTGAAACGGGGGACTTTAAAATGTATGTTAGCTATACTGATTATCATCTTTGCTTGCTACAGTTTACTACGCGAGTCGGTGTTTATTTTTCTAAATTTGAAAGTTTCGCTTCATCTTCGATTGCAAGTTACTGTAACATTTCGTCCAGTTAAATTTCCAATTTAATCGAAAGTAACGCGTAATAACGCGGAGTTCATTTAGGCGAAGTTAAATAATTAAATAATGCGGGCTTGAAGTTCGAGGCTTATGGATCGAATAACGCGCGCGCGCATACACGAATGACTGATAAATGCAGCGTAAATACCATTTGCCGGGCGCCATAATAAACTTTTCAAATATTAAAAAACCTTTCGTCGCGGTACCCATCATCGGATTCGCCGCTAAGCCGCGTAATGGCGAAAAGTATATTATGCTGGCTGAGCGTGGATAAGCCGCGTTATCGACGGCCAGAACCATCCTGTGAACCGTGAATATAAATACGCGGCTGAGAGGGGAAACACGCGTCTACGTGTATATTAATGAAAGAGTTTTTATATCTGCTGCTGGACCATAGGATCTTTCAGCTTGCGTGCACCGCTTTGAAACATTTCTGAATAATAAAAACGAAAGACACGTCGCGTGCGTCGATAATAAATAAAACGACAATACGAAACGAGGGGAGAACAATTTTATTGGAGATTGCTCGGCAAAAACATGCTTCACAGGAGGTGAAAATTCGCCGATACAGTTCTCCTAGTATCGATCTTTCCCTTTGGATGATCCTGGCCTTTGAAAATTCAGTCCATTTACTCTTCATCTGCTCAGAGTTCGACGATAATCTCGTTACGCGTTAAAGCTCGAACGCGAGAGCCGAGGGAACTCAAAACTGTTGCAGTGTGATTTCCCCAACTACAACGAGTTCGTCAGCATCCAATTGGTTCTCGCGCGAGTCATCTTGTTCCAGGATCGCAGTACAGGTAAACTCTTGACGACGAGCTCGCGTCGCACGATGCATATTTATATATTTACGTGGCTGGCGTAAAACAAGTAGGAAGGATTCGTTACACAGCCTGGTTACACGTGCACGCTTTGTATACGATTAAAACTCCTATCGTATGGCTGTGGAATGGTTAACAGGCTTGTAGGCGCGCGCAGGATAGATGGCGTTTCGGTCTTCTTAACCTAAGAACGCTATATTATCGTTCGTGAGAATTCGTGGGTTGTCTTAACACTAGCTTTTGCGGCCGTGTAATGCAATTTGAATGATGGTAAATCGCCAGTCAAAGTCTATAAAACAGGTCCGCCGGGAGGCAGGTATACAAACGCAAACATACATGTACGTGACACACGCGAGATAGAAGACATACGTCAAACGCAGTCAAGATACAAGGTATGAGATGATCGTCAATCAGCGCAGGAACACAGTTCTACTTTAAAATCAAACATTAATTTCGGGAACCTGTTTCAGTCAGTATCAATCACAAGCGGACACAATACAAGTACATTTGCACACATGTCTAAGATGATGGCCCAATGACAATAAATATCTAACGGTATAAATACAGGTATCAGAATGTGGTGGTAAAGTCACGGTATTGTGTAATCTGCAAAGATATAAAAATGGAACAAAAAATTGGCATAATGGTAGTGAATGAAAGCAGTAAAATAATAATATAACAGACAGTATGTAAAGGTAGTACGTATGATAAGAAAGTAGCTTAAAATAAAATATAAAAATATAAGTTAAATATAAACGTTTAACGATTAGTATGTCGAAGCTGCTGCCGCGATGAGGGACGTTTTTGGAATATTACTGAAAGTTTAGACGTCTGTTTAGTACCAAGTGTCGAGAGCTGTTTGTCTCTGTGAGCTTGAAGATTTTCCTTTGGACAACTTTTCGAAGAGATTTTTGGTCAAGTATTAAGCGTCTGACGTACGAATTATTAAGTGTGATGCTGATTTAAAAATCAGTATGAAAATTTCGTTGTTGGCTTTCAAACATCTAGTCATTAATACCTCTTTAATATTTAATTATATTAAATACTAAATATTTAGTATTATATTAGTATCTTTAGTATCATATTAAGACTAAAGATACTAATATAATTAATATTAAATACTAAAATTTAGTATTATATTAGTATCTTTAGTATTATATTAATATCTCTTTAGCATTTAATATTTAATACCTCATACTTAGTGTCCAGTATCAAATGCGTATTCTGTGATCAATAGAGGTTAAGAGGTGGTAGGTAAGACCAAGTGGGTTACCAAAGTTCTTCGCCAAAGTAGGTTAGGCTCATACAATTAACAAAACGGACGCATCGAACTAGTGAAGCCGGTTCAAACGCAAGAAATTAATTACCAGGTGGTAGTAGCTACTTGGATTATCTTAACGCCAGGCTCGTGACCGTGTAACGCTGCAACACCTAATGACTGCCACGGCAAAATGGCCACCAGATAGCGGACGGAGCGTCGGCAAGATACCGTTTTACTGCCGAAAGCTGAATGGAATTCGCAAGCTGAGGTCGCACTAAAGACATTAATAGCCTTCTATTAAATTCACTGGGCTCGCCCTCGTGAAATTACGAAGATAATACATTCGGCGGAACTACTTGCCTTCGGCTTCCGAAAGTTCGTACGCAAGAAACGTCCCATCGACGTACACCGGGAAGATTCGTCGAAATTGTCACAGAAATTCTCCGACAGGGCAGTTTCTACGATCTTTGAACGTCGATCGTTCGATGTTTTGAGATGAGAAATATTTTTGAGAAATGGACCAATTCAACTTGGACTCGCGTTTTTCACGTTCGAGATCCCTCCTTCGCCCCTCGGATCTCGACGATCCTTCACCGATCCGGCATAGGCGGCGGTAATTACCGCGGCCCTCGTGAAAAATCATCAAGGCCAAGTGGAAAAACGGCGGAACGAATGGAATCCAGGTCGTTTTGTCGCCGATAATCCATAAGGCGGAACGACGACGCGCGGTATCAAGGCGTCGCCGAGGAAAAGGGGCGCCAGTGAATAGAGAGACAGCCGACCCAAGACCTATTACGCGATTGTTCATTATTGTTTTACGATATCGGGCGAGCCATCCAGCCGGGGCTACGAGGGTCGTGCAGCCGGTAATAAAATCAAAGTACCCCACGATACCGGTTGATTCTTTCATCAGACTGACGGTGGGGGTTGATAGTGAATGGCGAAAAGGAGGAGGAAGAGTGGGGAGAAAGCTGACGATGGAGTGGGTAATTACACGGTGGCTGGACGTGTTAATTTTAGGCGGAGCTGTCGACTTCTGTCCTCCTTGAACGTGGTTACCTCGCTGGGTTCTTGTTGCCCGACCGGTTGGCGGTTACTTTTTGGTATTCCGGCCGCGTGGTTGGGGTTCATGGTAATTATTCGAAGGGTCGGACGTGGCGGGAAAGACAAGCTTCTGGGGCCGGGTTTTCGGCAATAATTATTTTCGCCGTGAATCATCGTGGCCGCAATTGGCCTGGCATTGTTTATTACTCTGCCTCCCGACACTTTTATTCCACAGATTTTTCCACAATCGTTTTCGATCGAACAGATTCCTCCCTATTTGGACCTCAGCTGCGTATATTGCACATTTGCACGCGTGTATCCTGAAGTACTTCTGTACTTCTTCGCCGCGATGTTGGAAAAAAATATGTGAACAGAGGCGAAATCGAGACTTGGATTAAATTTACCAAGAGGAAACACGATTCGGAGGGGCTGGAAGGGTTGAACGAATTAATTGCAACGTTGCCTGAACTCGCGGCGAGGCAACAATTCAGGCAGGCGGTTTCTTAAGAATTTGGCACGGATATCTTTCTCAGGAAACGTACATTGTTCGGCGCAGTGAAAAGGAGGGAATATAAAGTGCCCTCCCGGCCCCCATTTAAGTTGTTTTCGAGCTTCAACTCCGGGAAAACACGAAATTCGGTCGTGTGAAGGCAATTCCACGGAATATCGTATTTAACCTGGCCTGGGCGCATCCCTTCCACAGGATATCCCGTAATTTTTCCTCGCCGGGAAGATACCCCACCGTAAGACACAATCCCACCGAACCATTTCTTCCATTTAATCGCGGCTAATTTTTCACTTATACCACTTTTCAATTTAATACTTTTCTCTCTCTCTCTCTCTCTCTCTCTCTCTATTTTTCCTTCTCTCGTAAATTATTAAACTATCAGACTGGTCTGCTGATTTTTACGCAATTTTCCAAGTTGAATGTTCCACGAAGAAATGCTAAATTAATAAATAATGAAGCTGAAGGAATATTCTCAAGGCCAGTGGTCTTGATGAAGCGGGCCAACATAACTGTAAGAGGCGGATGCACGGATGCGACGAGGGTGCGTGGTTACGTCTCGACACACAATGGAGAAAATTGTGGATCCCCTTTGCCCTTCTTCCGATATCTCCCGATGCAATTCGAAGATCCCTCGATACAGCCTCTTTTGTGCTTGCTTGGCGGACCGGGCGTGCGGAATGATTCGCTACTCTCGTTCGCCTGATGAAACGTCATGATTGCCTCGCGTGTTTCCCTCTGGTTCGCCGTTTCTTATCCCGGTGAAGGGATCCATGCCTATTCACGATTACTGGGATCTCGTATGAAATTCGGAAACCAGGATTTTTTATTAGTCTGCGAGAGGCGGATCCACTCTGCAGTGAAAAGCTGAATCGAAAAACTGTGGAGAGACGTTTTTCACTGTGGGGAATTGATATTGAAATTTCGGGGACACGCGAGTGTCCATTCCCGCGCTATTGTTCGGGAGCGATTTTCTGGAAAGCTACGCTCTTTTGGAGGAAGATGAATTCTACGTGTGCTCTGATAGCTACGGGAGGGAATCGTTTGGCTGCGATTTATTTGTAATTTTTAAATTTTAAATATTAATCAGTCTCAGGTATTCACGTCGAATTTTCCTACTTTTAGACTCTAAAATTCGAAAAAGTTCCACGAGAGTCCACAGACCGCGTCACGTGCGTCCGCTGTTTGTTTATTTCTCTTCGCGTCACAGGCGGATCGTTCGACAGCAAACGGGAGATAATTTATTATTGAAATCGAAGTGAAAGTTCCAACCGGCAGCGGCAGCTCGGATTAAGAAAAGGGAAAAGAAAGAAAATAACCAGGCGAAATACATTTCGCAATTAAACTCGCGCCGAGAAGTTCGCCAATCTTGCAGCCGGCAGGGGTGAGCTTAAGCCTCCACCTGCAACCCTTCCGTTTCCCTCCGCCCCACCCGCGATTCTCAAACAATCATTTCCCCTCGGACATAGGCAGCCAACGGAGAATCCGTGGCACGAGGAAGCTCGATTTGCCGCAGCTGCTTCGACGGATCGTTAAAATCGACCGTAAGCTGTAATTCGGATCGACGAGGCGCGAATTTCTGCGTTCCACAATGCCATTCCTATCTCTCTTTCTCTCTCATCTCTTTCTTTTTTTTTAATTTTTTCGCCCTTCTGTTGGATCTTCCTTCCCTGCAGTTGATATCACGAATCGAATGTTCGTGGACAGGATTCTATTGAACTGTCGGCGATCGAATTGTTTCGCGGCTTGACAAACATCAAATTGCCATTTTTATTGACCAGTAATTTTATTCGACGACGTTTTTCTGGGGGGGAATTATTAGTTGAGAGTGTAAAGTTTTCTGCCTGATTGTGCAAGGCTCCAGGGTTCCAACATTATGACAAAGAACGCAACGTTCGCTGGATTATTATTAACACTCTCGCGTTGTGCCACCAAACAGGTACAAAAATCTCAAGCCTGAAACCTTCTAAATTAAAAGTCACGTGCGCAGCGGATCGAGACCTAACCTCAAAGAGGGAAGAATCACGGCAGGACGAAACGTGGCAATAAACACGGGGTCAAATTGGTCGTGACAGGGTGGTACGGAATTCACGGATCGATGGGTGATTCAAATGAAAGAAGACGCGCCGAGAATTGTCTCGCCAGAAAATCGAGGCAATAAAGCGGCTCAAAGGGCCATCGTCGTCGTCGTCGTCGTCGTCGTCGTCGTCGTCGTCGCGCGCGCGTCGTCTAGGGAATTTCCCTCTCCGGCGGTGGCAACGAGGAATCGTGGCTAAATGAAATAATTTCTCGCGGAGCGATTTGTTTGCCGGTGCAATAAAACACGCGGCGACCGATGAAGATAAAGGGGAGAAGGCTTCGATTGGCGTCGGGACGCGAATTTCTCTCTTTGTTCCCTGTCTATCTCGATCGATGAATGGGCTGGGAGGGGGAGGAATGGCCGCGGAGAGAGCGTCCATCGAAATCAGAAGACGAGTGGGGTAATCCCTGTGCACGGGTCCACGGGAGAACAGACAAGTCCTGGAGGATGTCGAGAGACGACATCAAAGAGAATTCCACTTAGCATTGTGCATGGCCGTTTGCATTGTACATTTGCGTTCGAACGAGAGGCAGTTCGTTCAATGGCGGATGCGCGCCGCGGCGTATCGATAACGAGGCGTCGATGACGAAACGATCGTTCCGCTTTCTTTGCGGCTGCCTCGCTCTGGGTTAACCTTTAGGCTTTCGCGTTGCATTCTGTACGTATTTCTCTTGCGTATACGCAGGGTGTGAGAACGAGGAACAAGAACATCGAGTTTGAGAGAATTTACCAATGCAACCTTTCGGTCTGTATTTTTAGAAACAAAGTTGTAAATGAAAACAATTTAATTGCACGTTTCTCACTTATTCTCGCGCATGGGAGATGATTCGTTAATTGTTCTTTCCTGTCACGTCTCGAATTAGCTAAATTCGAGTATATATATATATACTTGATGAACATTCGACTTTCTCGAAAAAGAAGAAGCGTCGTAAATGATACAATTTTATTCTCTTTTTCTTTTTTTTGTCTTTCTTTCTTTCTGTCGACTTACCTTTACACGCAGAATCGTATCTTTCACCTTACATATTCTTATAAGTTCTTTTTTGAAAAAGAGACTACCCGTATCCTACAACGAAGCCGAATGACTCAACATAGCAAGGCAACATACAACTGAAGAACTGAAAACGTAACCTACATGCTTTAAGCACGTTTCTATCCCTTTGGAGTCTCGTTCGAAACGGCCGAAATATCGAGATGGAAAAAGAAGAAACACTGGGATCACCGAATGTTGGGTAGAAACGCGCAGCTTGTTCCGAAGCACCGATTTCACAGAGGAAGAGAATGGGAGCCTGGGAGTAAAGTAAAAGAATATAGAAAACGAAGTTAAACATGAAGAGGAAGGGGGAATCGAAAGGAAGAAAGAGAGAGAGAGAGAGAGAGAAGGAAGCGTTGCAAAGAATCCGAGAATGAACCGCAGAAGAGGAAGTCGAGAATCTGGCCGACGCGAAATCCGTTGGTTTGCGCACAAATTGGATGTTATCTCTCGGCAGCTGGGGACAGAGGGCCACACAAAGACAGCCAGCCGATCGGTGGTTGTGTAACACACGCACACATATATATACACACAACCCACCGTCATCGAGACGCTTCGAAAGCTCCCACCGATCCGAAACCATCGAGGTCCAGGAGAAGATTTAAACCGTGTGTCGTAATACTTAGTACACGATTCCCCATTTTCGTTTACATCTCCCGTGTTAACGATCGGCAAAGCGTTAATAGGATTTCTCGTTCGAGTTTCATTGTACGTAACACTGCAAAAATAAAGCAGAGACTTGAACGTCAGCCAACCATTTCAATTAATGGACACTAATTTACCTGTAGCATAATTAGAAGGGACAACAAATTCCCAAAGGGACTATAAAATTAAAATAAAACCGAATGAAACGAAGAAGACCGACCGAACAATTTTTTTTTCGATGAAAAATTGAGATACTAAGGATAACGAAAAGAAATTGCAGCAACGTTGAACGAGATACGTCTTTCCTTTCTTTCAGTTCCCGCCTTGCCGCGGTGCCTCGAACGTGGCCAGGTCGCATTATCAGCTTCTCCTGAAAAGGGATAATTAGATTTTCCCTCGGACGGGAAGGTGTCTCGCAGAATGGCCCCGGTGTGTATCATGTCCAGGGCAGGGTTCACTTTGCCTCTTGGCCGACGGTGTATCACCGTCGCGTAACGCCGTGTGTCGCGTTTTTTTGCAAGTCAAAACCGCGTCTAATTATTCAACGCGCGAGCCGGACGGAATCTCGGCCCGCCCCGCTATTTTGCATCGCGTCGTTTGATGTGAAATAATACGCGCGGCGGTAATGGAACCGGAGGACCTGGAGGTGGGTTTCACAGCCGGAAATCGTGCGTTGTTGTTCAGCCTGCAGCTTCGAAGGGACGGAGGATGGACCTATCAGGGGTTGGAGATGCAACGACCACGGTGGCGAATAGAGAAAGAGAGAGAGAGAGAGAGAGAGGAGAGAAAGGAAAAATAGAGGGGCGAGACAACGGCCAGGTCGGTGAAAGGGCGAGAATGAAGACAAAGGAGCCAGAATGGGCTCGGAGAAAGGGGAATTAAGATTTTTAGGGAGTGGAATGATAGAAAAATGAAAGAGAACTATTTCTTTGTACATTGATAGAGGGACGAGGGATTAATGAAAATTCCTCCGGTGAGTCTCTCGAAATTTTCAGGATATAAATGTAACGTGCGTATATACTTGCTGCGATATAATTGCAGCGAGTTAACAAAAGGATAACGCCGTTTTCAAGAAATCTCGAGCGGAACACCGAAGAGTTCAAAGCGGGGAGCGATTCACCGTGGAAAATAGTGGAGGGACGAAATTTGAAGCGGAGAAGTAAATAATTTTGAAAATCCCTGGGAATGTCAGTGTGTTCGCGGAGGAGAAGAGAGACGACAAAATGAAAATAAACTTTTCCCTGCACGTGGACAAATCTTGGAGGATGCAGATAAGAGTGAAAACAGTGAAACCGGGACATTGATGTGGAAGAGTGCGCGATAAATTTGGAAAAATTCTACGAACGTTCCGGCGGATGCGAAATTCTTCAATGATAAACGAAAATCATATGTAAATTCCAACCTGGGGTGCTTTTCTCCGTGAAAATGTACACGGGGTGGGGTGTAGGGGGGGAGAAAAAAATATGACGTGCTTATTTATTTATTGTTAACAGCTGGAAGCCTTCTGTTTTATGGGAGAATGAAGAATGAGGTTACTTGAATATTTATAGGGTGCTCCCGGGGTTCATTCATTTTTTTAGAAAGCAGTCATAAATTAATATTCAAATTTATACTGAAAGCGCTGACGAGGAAAGCCCTGCTCGTCGATCACCGGGCATTACTTTATTTATAAATTTGCGAAATTAACATAAACTTGGTTCTTTCCCTTCCCACGCTCGTGCCTCGCGGATTAAGGAGAATCTATCAAACTCAAATTTTCATTAATAATTCCGCACCCTTATTTATCACACGAATCACTCACGCGGAATAATATAATACCACAACGCAGAGGGAATAATTTTGCTTCGCAAGTAATATATTGAAACAATTTTTTTACCAAGTAAGATACTAGGCATACACATTTTTAATTAAATCAAACGACTGCCGATTTTGAGTGATAGAAGATGAGAATTTGTTAATTAAATGTATAACTCTCTTAAAAGCCTCTCTTAAAATATATCACCAGCCGTGTAATCGACGCGGCGTTAAAATTCACTAGAAAAAGATCCTAGTGAATTCAGCGAAAGAAATTTTCGTCGGGGGAATTCGATTCGTTTCCGGGATGAAATATCTCGAGACAAATGGCGCCTTTGTACCGGGAGGGCGGAAGGATCGATTAACGACAACGTCTTTCTGGAAATTCCGCGAATTTCCCAAAGCGGGGCCTGTAATCTGGAATTAAGATCGTTTTAAAGTGGACTTAATGAAATTACGGGGCGCGCTAACACCACCGATGGCAGCACCATCGTCTCCTCCCCTCCCACTCCCCGCATCGGGAAAAATGGCTCCGCGTTGAGTTCGATTGTTTCGCGATTTTAATTAGCGATCCCTCAAGTGTCGACTATTTTCTTTCCTTCTTTCTTCCATGGACGAGAAATTTGTTCCGGCGAGTTGTATTAATTGCGAGCACAGAAGCTCCTGAAATGAAAAATTATCCTTTTCCTCCGTTTATCTCGTAAGTTTGTTCGTTTCTATGTTCGCGAAAATGGTTTTGTAAACGGTGCTGTAAAGAGGATTTCAGTGATTCTGCAGATTCGTTGAGGTAATATTTTCCCGATTGTTTTTCGCTTTCATTGAAGATTCTTTTAATTCCGAAGACGAAAGATAGGTAATTGAATTGTCCTTTGACTTGTCTTTAAGAAATTGAAATGTTACGTTTAATTACGCCCGAGAAGACGATTGTAATGCGCAGTTACGTTGCCGGAACCTCTTTGTTCATCAACAACAAACAAAACATAATGCAAAATAATTTCTACATTTAAATCCTAGTTGAAACTATATATTTTAAAGTTTTCAATATATAGTTTCAAGTTTTTAAATAGTTTAATATATAGTTTTAATATATAGTTTCAAGTTTTTAAATTAAATATATTACATTCATCTCGAAGTCAGTTAACATTAATCAATAATATCTCAAAAATTATTCACAAATAATTCTAAACTGAATTTAAAGTCCCCGTATAATATAACTCCACTGTATTTACATAATCTCTCTCCCTCCCTCTCTCTCTCTCTCTCTCGTTTAACTACTAAAAATTCACGCAGGAACTTCGTTTACCACCCGACGAATGCAATTTTCCGGACAAATCTACGAAAGATCGTGCGAGTGTAGGGAAGGGGTGAAAAAAGCTTGGTGAAACCGGGTTCGTTCTTTCGTTGGCAAATATTATGCGAGTGTGTCGTAACCTGCTGCACGGTGGCGTCGTCGTTGGACTCTGGTTTGACCTCCATTAATAACGAACAGTTTATTCGCCGTAGATTGTAAACATAATTAAGGGTCTCGTTAACATGAGCAAACGATAGCGAGGACCCCTTGCTTCTTGTTTCTGCGCAGGAGACGCCGAGCCTGACATGGAAAATAGAGGAAGAGACCGACTTTTTGATCAAATGCCCGTCCCCTGTTTGTTTGTTTGTTCGCCCGCCCTACACGCTCTCCTTCTCTCTCTATTCGCCAATGTTAATTATGAATATTTAATTTCGAGTTGCCACGATTCCTCGCGACGGGAGAACAAAAATGGAACACCCTCGGCCGATTATCGTACAACCATATTTTCAAATTCATTCGTTCAACATATCGTTTTCGATTTTAAATTGGAAAAGGTCCAGTCGAAGAAGCATTTATTTGTAAAATACATTCCTCCGACTTTTGCGAGGAATTTGACTTCGCAGAACGTTCTGTAAAGTTTGATTGATTTTATTTAAAGCGGTAGCTTTAGTTTGTGGTTCACTTGCAGTTGACAGAGATAGGTTAATCGATGACGCGATACTAGCGCCACGTGAACGTCTACTATTCCGAGTTATTAATTCCCGTCTGTTATTTCGTAACTGAAGGAAATTGAAATTCTAACGTTAGAAAGTGAGAAAGTGACCGAGTGAGAGAGATTTGATTAGCAAATGTTAAACCCATTCCAACTGATATTTTCTTCTCAAATTAGTCTTCTGACAAGCATCGAGGTTAAGCGGCAAATTGAAATTAGAATCGCTAAAAGACAAGATCACTCGCGTTTACGTTTAAATAGAATAATTAAAGACACATTTCGCACGTCAAGTCAGAGGAAGGAAGCATTGTACAGAGGGAGAAATGAGAATTTATAAGGCTGCAAATTTTCGTTTTGGTCCGTGGCAAACGAATGTTGTAATGGCCGGAATGGAAATGTACAACCTTGCAAAAAAGGTGAACTAATATAACGTGCAACAGGAGTAGCAAGAATTTACGCCGCCACCAATTTTTATTGTCGCCGGTGGATAATAAACGGACGGTTGATAATAATCGATGTACGTTTTCTTGGAAATCCACAGTGCTTTGTGTTAATGAAAACGCGTTTCCATGAAATTTAATTTGCAAAACTGGGAAAAAGGAGCGGACGGAAATGAAAATATTCGATGACAGCGTTCGAGTGACTTCTTTTCACATTTTCACGTTTGCTCTCTCTCTCTCTCTCTCTCTCTCTCTCTCTCTCTCTTTCTCTTTCTCACACAAATTTCCGATAGAAACTGGATTTTCCAAAAAATTGTCAACGCAATTTTTCTCATTTTCCCAATATTAAAAATCTAACTCGCATCACGAGGCAATTACAGAACTTTGTTACGATCTCTAGTAAAAGAATTGTTTTCGCCGAAATTACATTTTAAATGCAATTTCGCATTTTCGACGACGACGTTTATTTCATTTGTTGAATATCAAGAATTTATTATTTGCACCGTATTGGTATTGCAAAATATTTTGTTCAATGTCGGAGCTATTATAAATATACGTTCGATATTACAGCTATTGATAACAAAAAAAAAAAAAAAGAAAAGAAAAAAAGATGAAGCAAAAAGAAAACGCGTACAATTTTCTACCAAATGTATTCAACTCAGCCAGTTTCGATTTAGTTCAACTGTTGGCGCGACTGTGACACGGCCGCTGTTTTTGACGACTTGATGCCTCGTCGAAGTCCGCGAAATAGACGAAAATTTATATTCGCGGCAGTTTGGAGGCTCGTTGAAAATACGAGGCGACTGCAAGAGTATCCAGCCGCTGAATTATGGGGTGAATCCGGCGGAAACTTCTCGAGAAGTTTCCCAACGAGTCCGGGGCCACACTTTCCTGCTGTTTTCAAATTGGCCGTGCCACTTCCGTCTTATAAATATCTCGCTTCCTCCGGCCAACTTTCCTGCCTCCCTGCCCCCCCGCGCTGTCGGATCGCTTTCGATGCTATTTTCGCAAACGTCGTTCTTGCCCCTTCGTTTATTTTCCGCGATGTCGCTTTTTCACAGACACGAATTTTTAACGAAATTAGCTTCCCCTTGATGAAATCACATCGACGATTTCTCCCTTCTCTTCCAATTGTCGCGGAAAGTTTTTAACCGGCAACGAAACAACTTTTCGCGTTGCAATCATTTATTTTGAGAACAACAATGAACAAATTCCCACAAACGATCTTGAATTTAATTCCAATAATCTAAGATTAACTCGTCAAGATTGAGTCAGTTTCTACTTATTGTTTGAATCGATCCCTTATCATTCTTAAGGAAAGAAAAGGGGAAGAAACGATGAGATTTTCTGTTTATTACAAAATCTGAATTAATTAGTTAAAAGCCAATTACCACGCAACCAGCCCGGTATGGTTAATCCGATTCTATGTAAGATGGATGACGTGACAGACACCGTTATCCCGCGGACCAGCGAATTTTCAACGTGGCTGGCAACGGCGCGTAAATAGAACGCGATATTTTGCAGCATGAAACAATAACGAGCCAGCGTGGCCACAATGTGTGTGCACCGTTGTTCCGTGATATCGCGTCTGTCTGGCAGACACCATCGGCCTGCACTATTCCCCTGCCTCTTTCCTTTCTTTCTTTTTTTTTTTTTTTTTCTTCTTTTTCACCGTTTTGTCTTCCTCCACGGCTGTCTGCCCCACGCAAAACCGCGAAAATCCCGAAGCGTGATTTGCATTTTGCCGAGCATCGATGAGAATTGTCGTCATTCTAGGAATCGTCGTGCTGTAAGATGTTTTAGGTTAGAATCCCGATTTTTTTTTTTTTTTTTTTTTTTTAGGTTAGACTCTTAGACTCTTAGAGTTTAGTTTAGTCTAGGTTCATTCTTAATTGATATGAATTGCACTGTAACTTTTGAGTCTTGGGCACGATAATAAAATTATACTGTGATTTTCGAAAATTGGCAGCTAATAATTGGCGAACGAGACAGCGAGATTCCCGGATTAATTCTGGATCAGAACTTCTCAACAAGTTTCATAAATCAACGATTTGTATTCGAGATTCTTTTTTCTTTCGAAAATTAGGTTAACCAGTTCCGTGTAATAGTGCTAACGTAAATAATTGCAAGGTGATTTCATCTCGTGATTTCTCGTCGGTGAACACATCTAATTTGGAAATTTTACTTTCAACTATGGACTGAAAAGTTCGCGAGCAGTAGGCGAGAAGATGTAATTATAATTCACAAGACGAGATATAAATTTCTTACTGGGTCACTTCCAGGTTCCTGTTATTAGTTAATTAACTCGGCCACTATCTTTAGGTTATGTTCGACTCAATCGTACCTCCCTATCGTTAACAAACTTTCCTCGTCGAAGCGCATGCGTTTCCTTCGTTTCTTTCAATTCGAAATGAAAGTTGTTTTGTCCATTGAAACGGAAACGGGATGAAAAGGGTTCGGTAGAGTTTAATTCATTTTCCTGCGTAGACTCCGGATAAGGGAAAGATAATGTTATTTTAAAGAACGTTGCAGGGAAACGGCTCCTCCATATCTAGGTTAATTAAATTACAGCTCTTTATTCATTTAATTTTCCATTCGCGCAACTTTACGGAAATTAAGATTGACCCGATTCAATTCTAAGATTTATTCTATCTGTTTGTGTGTCACGATCCAAGGTTAAGATTCGTAATTTCCATCTTGTAGAAATGCGAGTACGAATATCGCGAAAAACATTTCGAGCAAACATATGCTTCGTAGGTAAATTTTCAACTAACACGAAACCATTACCAACCTTTCCCGTCTCTCTTTTCATTTTCCCCTAAAATTTTTCCAATACCGGTTACTCCTGCTGGAAAAGTTTCGGTTAACTGACGTGTTCCTTTCTTTTTTTCCTCTCTCTCTCTCTCTTGAGCCCTGTTCAGCCCGAGAAATTTTTCCAATTTATTGTAATTTGTAACAGAGAATTCCACTTTCCCGCATGTTTTAATCCCCGCGAAGGTGGCAAAGGGATATTTACGCGTTTCATTTTGCTTGTGAAGTTGTAGTAAATTTATACCCCCGATGAAAATCCACGTTTCGCTTCGGAAATAATTAATTAAAAATATTTATCTCGTTGATTCCCTCTTTCTTCATTTCTATCTTTCTTTTTCCTCATTTCGTTCTGCTACTTCCCTCGTAATACAGCTTTTTCGTCAGTTTTAACGGAGAGTGAGAGAGAGAGAGAGAGAGAGAGATTTTTTAAAACTCCCTCGTTACATTTTAAACAAATTTACATCGTTATGAATTTTCATATTACACGGCGGGGATCTTTCGCGGATATTGAACGCCGGGAATCGAATGAAGTTAATAATGCGGCGGTGCTTTCGACATCGCTCCGCGGGAACACGGAATTTACGTTGTAAATTCGCAGTTCACTCGATTCGCGAATCTCCTAACAAGCCAAACACAAATTTCCATTTTCTCGGATTTCGACTTCGTTTAACCGGAAACGAGGAAATATTACAGTCACGCGGGGAGGGGAAATTACGTTGGTAAACACGCGTTACGGGCAAACAGAAAGAAAGAGGAAAAAAAAAAAAAAAGAAAGAAAAAAGGAATTCACGATTAGGTTACAGCAGCTGCCCCGGCGAAACGCGAAAAATAAATTTCGACCGGAATCGGAGCTTTCTCGTGCGTCGTTTTATTTTATCTTCTCTCGTACGTGCCGAGGGAATATTTCATTTCTATTAGCGCGGTAGACGATGCAATTGAACGTGCAATTAAAATTGCTTGATATCGCGAACAATTATTTCTACCACTTTCCGGAAACGTTGTCGCCGAGTAGTTTCAGTAATTAATTTCAACGCGCGAATCTTTCGACGTTTTCAACCGTGCATTTTAAATAATCTGTTTTAAAAAAGAAATTCCAAGACACTGTAATTTCAGAGATCTCGATTGGACTAATAACAGGAAGCTTCCCCGTGTATATTTTTTGTACGCGGGTATATCGATACCGTTCGATTTTCAATTACATTTAAACCTTTGTCAGAATATTCCACGGCTTATTCCAGTTTTGTTTTCCCCCCTTCGTTCCCTTTGTTCCTTTTTCCCGCGTTTTCCACGGAGATGCAACTTGCCTATCGATTGATGGAAATCACTAGAATCCTGCAGCGTGATTTGTTCGGCCAGTTGTTGGTGCGTTCTTTTTTTGGTGTAGATGTATGCGTGTCTGTTTTTGTGTGTGTGTATGTGTTTTGTTTCGTGTGTGTATATCCTTTTTTTCACTTTGTTCTCTCTCTCTCACACGTTTTGTTTTTTGAGATACCGTGTACGGTGTTCGAATGTTTTCGAGATGAAGATCGGATGTGCATGAGCGAAATTTTAAAAACGGATTTGCCTCCGATCCTCTATTTTTGCGTGCACCGTCCAGCCGGAATTGATTCGTACGTGGAAATTGTTTTCAAAGGAAAGGGAAAACACTCGATACACGTTATTTGTATCTGTTTTTCTTCTTTTTTTTTTTTTTTTT
>NW_025110142.1:71655-102059 GCF_011392965.1 Frieseomelitta varia
TTTTTTTCTTTCTCGAGGAGAGAGAATTTATTTCGGCGCTCTGTCTAATTTGTTTCCATTCCTCGAACCTTTACGGCTCTCACGAAGGGATGTTCTTTATTAAAATTTCGACCAGAATTAAAACAACTTTGGTTGATTAAGATTTGATTGCGATTGCATACCTTCTTCTTTTCTTTCCTTTTCAAGAAATATATTTCGACACGAATCTAAAATTCTCAGATTCTAAATCTGTACGATCTCACGAGTCTTCTAGCCATCCCCCACTCACATTTACAATCACATCTCTTTCTCATTCGTCAATCTCCCGATAAGCGACCGTCAAAGTCGGCGGCTTATCCCTCGGTATCTCTCCCTACTCGAGACACGCTCGTTTTACATGGTTAATAATTCAGTCGGGATTACTAGACGTCTAGCTAGAGGCAGGATATAAAGAAACAGCGTAACTTATGGCGATGGTTAACGAGCCGAAGAACAAGAAACGGCGATCGCGAAGGAACAGAACGGCGGAAAGAAAAGGAAGTAACGGTGCTCGAGGTACAAAACGAAATGACGAGGTCCAAGATTTCTGCTCGGCTATGAATAATTCTCGCCCCCGGGAGGGGAAATAATTTAGGAGCCTAGGCGCTGCTAGACCCCGTGTCTCGTTTTGTCTCTCTATTTTGCGCAGGAGCTGGCTGAACAGGTTTTGCCTAGGATTTAGACGAACGTAGCTTAGAATAGCAATAGGGTGTTTAAAGTTTAACGGCGCGTGGTTCGCTACCGAAAGGTTTTCTTTCAATATTAGATCAGCTTGGGCGGAATTTCGAGAAAAGTCAAAGCGGCGCGTGTTCTCTATTGAATAACTCAAATTTTTGCAAAGCTTACTTTAGCGAGCTTGTTCCTCGAACGGTTTAATTAGACGCACTTGAAGAAAATTCCGATTCGTAATTTCGTTTGTTTGAAAATTTTCGTTCACGTCGTTTTTTTTTACAAAATTACCCCCATGGAATTCAATAAAATGGTTAAGAAATAAGAAAGATCATACGTCGAGCGATCGATGTAAAGGCTAGGCTTCAATCGTCGAATCCACTATAGATTTAGTCACGGAAAAAAATTTTCCAATGCTTTCACGTACCACAGTTTGTAGCATTCTCATCCTCACTTGCCTATTCATTACGTTCTACTTACTTTGATATAATCGAAACTTCAAACAAAGTCAGATTCATTCTCACGCGATTCTGTTTCAGCAAATTGCAACAGTTTTTTAAGTATTCACGAAATTTTAGTTTTCCAACGTCGGGACATCATTTCACAATCGGTCACTGATGACCGACGCGATCGAGGAAACGTGGGTTTGTTCTTAGGATCATGGGGACCTTTATGTGTCTGACCACTTTCGACCTCGTATCACTCGATTCCACTTCACGGCCACCGCTTTCACGCGGCACGTGTGGCCGGGTAAATCTATTCACCTGTATCCATCGATCGACCCGGCCGGCCCTCTGATCCGTGATCCGTATGCACTTTACCGTCAACTGTCGCGTGCCCTCTTCGACACGTGCTCGACGCACGCGTCCAGCCTCTTTCCATAACGTGTTGTCAACGTTGCTTGAACGACGTAAAAGAATACCTACCTATACACAGCGTATTAACCACCCTTGCGCTCGAGGATCACATTTTACGTTTCGACGATTCTGGACGCGACTCCAAGTACGATTTTCCAAGAGCAGAAACACGCTGAGTGTATAATATCCTTTGTTGCAAGCTTTGAGAGAACTTTGCATCAATGAGGATGACAGGTACCTTCATTCTGTGCTTTTCAAAATTTTGTTAATGAGAGAGAGAGTTCCGAAACTGTGAATGATCAAAAAACAAAAAAAAAAGAAAAATAACTAACTAAATAAATAAAAGGAAATCATAGCGAGGCGTACGAGAAATTACAGCCGAAAACTGAGTGGCAGTAAACGTTGTCTGCCGGTGAGCAAAGTGGCGCTGTGAATTGCCAGCACCGGCGAAAAGAGAACAGGGGCGAACAATGGAGAATCGCGGCAGGGGTGTCTGGAAAACCACGGGGGCGGAGGGGGAGCAGGAAAACAGCGTTCTGCCCGGATGCCAGCTACCAACAGTCGAAACAATGAGTCAAAAGTTGCCCGTTAATTGTTCCTAAGTTACGATAAATTCAGCCATGGGGTCTCGCTGTTAATGGTGTTGCCGTGTTTTTCCAACTCCCCTTCGTTCGTGATTTTTCTTTCGGAGAATCCACCCTCGGCTCGAGACGACAACTTGGCCTCTGTCATTGGCCTCTCGGCACGTTGAATGCACGCCTTGGCAGGGAAATTAAATTCACTCTATTTATTCGTCCGGCTCACGACCGGGCGACGAAAATTCACGGACAGAGAAGAAAGGCGGGGGAGTAAGAGTGGAACGTCTGTCGCGATGAAAGTCCGCTGTTAGTCGTTTTAAACTATTAGGGGAGGATGACACGGCCGGGGTGAACTTTCGAACCAGGGTGGCTTCCTGCCTGGCTCCCTGCCCTCGATTCTGACGATACCTGACGCGTGTCTGTCGGGATGTTTCACACAACAGTTGCGCGCTTCCGATGTGGGGGGTCGGTGATGCTCAGCTCGGGAAAGTCGAAGATTCTCAGGCTCTTGAGAGACTTCGAACGTCTCGAGACGTGTATGTTTCAAAAAAATATTACAACACGTGCAATACAAGCTGCGTGTACACGTTGATTTGAATTTTTCACAACTCGTAAGATTCGTAGTCAGCTTGCAAGTAGGCGGGGATTTAATTAAAAATCTTCCGAGTTAAATATAAATAAATGTAGCAGAAAGCTTAGAGAAAGTTGCAAGATAAAAGTATGTAAAAAGATTTGAAAGTTTAATAAAAAACTTCTCGTAACGTAGTTTTAATTTCGGTAGTTGCAAATCTTGCCACTTTCTCGTGGAATTAAATATATGTACGTGTTGAAATATGACGAATTAAAATGGGAAAAGATAACGATACGCGGAAATTTATGTGATATTTAATATGGTATAACATACATGATGTGTAATATAATATTATATTATACGTGATATGCAATATAATGTAATATGCACAATATATATAATAATAACGTGACACTGTACTGTATTGCATTCCTCGATCCCCACTCACTCGCAATTTCGTTTCATAGATGAAAATCAGAAGAAAGTCAGGTAGTTGTGTTTCGGTTTTCGACGCGCGCGGACTACAGCCAACGTGTTTCCGAGAGACAAACACAACGTACACAAGATTCTGTCCCATCTGTTGTTTACGTGACTTGTGTTCAACGTGGTTCCATTAGATTAGTTCGCTATTGTGGTGGAAAGGTTACGCTACGCCACGACGCAATATTCGATATTCATCGACGTGAAAGGTACGGAAAAATATATTTCTGTCATAAAATTGCACATATTCACGATCGTTCTATAGCGAAAATACAATTAAAGTATAAAATTAGTACAATTGGAATATATAATATATGCTGCGCGTTATTTAACCACTTGCTCTGGCAATTGATTGCGGACCATAACGAGTGGCCAAACCTGATTATCTCTGAACTCGCCGGTATGATTTCCACCAGATAGAAATTATTGAAAAGTAATGAATTTATTATTTGTAATAATAAGTAAATATACTTAAAGCTGAGGAAAATATTACAATTTCGGGCCACGAAAATTTCTCCAGCGCAAGAGGTTAATATGTTCAATATCCTTGATGGGTACGAAAAATTTGGGACTACTGATGGAAATTTGCATTGTCATAGAAACAATTGAGAAAGTTTCATATTCTTAGCCTAGTTTAGAGAATTTTTAAAATCTTTCGACAGTTTTATACGGTCAATGCGAATTCCTTACAACGTGCAACACATTAACAGAGAGCAACTTCTCGTCTCGCGATCGAGACCTGCCTCCTGCGCAACGTTAACGAAATTTCGAAATATCTCAGCACGCGTAATGTATTCGTAAAGAGCAATTCCCACCCATTCTCGTTTCGATTTCAAGACAGCGCCAGCTCGCCTCTGTCCGTGATTATCTGAAAATTGCATTTGCACGTGGCAGGGCCTCTCCAGCCAGGCCTCTCTTTCAACCTCGCGACGATATTATCGTTGGGAGCGACGTCTTTCATGGCTAATTTCAACGGAACAGTTTCTCGTGGAACAAAAAAAAAAAAAAAAAAGACGAATGTAGGCCAGAAACCAGCGGACTCCTCTCTCGCTCTCTTTCTCAAGTTTTCTTTTCAATTCGATGAAGCTTATAATTCGGCGCAGCTCGACTCTCCTCGTCAACGGTCCCCGTTCGTTTGCCAGGTGCACGTGTAACGAGGTAATTGGAAACGGTGAACGTTCCCATTCGTCCGGCAAGCGTTGGAAAAACCCGTAACCCGTAGGATTAAAAGATTCACTGGCAATTAAGGCGGCCAAAGAAGGATCGTCGCAGGCGACGTTCGTCTCCTTTTCAACCGGCCATGCTTAAAAGATGATCGCGTTTTCGCTTTTGTTCGAACTCGCGGCGGCAGCTGCCACCGGTTTCTCTCTGTATCTCTCTGTTTGCCGAAAGCGCGATGAAAGAGACCCGAGGTTTTGTGCCTCGTGGTGTGCCGTGGTTTTCTCCGCTTTTCGGCGGAACGGCGAAACGAGTGGAAATTCGGCCCGTCGGATATATGCAAATCGGACGAAGAATAATTGCTCTGATTGAAAGGAGAAAGACGAGAATGGAAGCGAAATATTATAAACGTTTCGCGGTTTTTAATATTTAACTTGGTTGAAGGAAAGGGGAAATAAAATCGTCGAACGAAAGGGACGAAGCGTTACTTTTACGACGGAACCTGTGTTTTTTCACTGTTTAACCGATCGGAATCGGGCGGGACTCTTGCGCGTCGTGCTTCTGATCGAAATATGATTTATCCGGATCGTCTGTGAACTTCTATTGTTAGTTGGTTGTACGCGATGACAGCGTTATGTTCTCTCGGTAACGGTGGCGAGCTGAATCGAGCACCGGACACGCGGGGGTGTCGCGAGAGGTACGTGGGGTTGAAATTGCTAGAAAGGAGCGTAATTTCCTGGAGGGGCACAGGGAAATACGAGCTCACGGAGTTTCTCTTTCCGTCGTTTATCGACAGCCACTCGGACAATATTTTATCGAGAAAATATCGTCCCCGTGTTAAATATGTTTACTCGTTATTGATACACTGTGAAATCACTGCCTCTCGCTCTGTACACTTCCTCTTCCGTTCTTTTTATTATTAATGTCTTTCCATTTCTGAATGTGACACAGTTTTCCGCATGCAGTATAATTAGTATATTTGGGTCAACACGATGTCACTTTTTTTTTTTTTTATTATAGCGCCTCGTTACTTCTCCGTCTTTTAATTTTTTTTGGGAAAGTTAAACCTTATCTCATCGTTTTCTCATCACTCGGATAATTCTAACAGCAAAACTGTGTTAGAGCTTCGTGCGCAGAAAATTTAACAACAATAAAACGTTTCATTGGCGACACGTGACTCTTTGCAAAAATTAAATTACAAAAGGAGTCATTCGAGTCTCTGTGAAATATTACAAATTGCATTGTCGAAACTGTGGAAACGTTCCATTCGCACAAAATTTAACAACATTTTTGGATGTCAGGGAATAAGAAATTTCACGTGTAATAAATATCGACAAAGTATAGAGGGACGGTGAACTGTATCTGATCAGGGGCGGAAGGGTGCAGGTTGAGTAGTTTGGCCATCGCCAGACGTCTGTCGACGGTAGAGACCCAGCGGCAGCGAATTTAGCCACCATTAAAGCCTGTAATGCCACGTAATTGTCGTACATACAAGCTGCTGAACGTCGCGAAACAGCAAGAGGGGGCGTGTTGCGTACGCGGAAATTGCGTACGAGCTGTCATTGGCACGCCACTGCGCCAGCGATATCCAATTAATTTGCTGGCGTTATTAAAATTAAAAGCCCCACGTATCATGTCGATGCATTCGCGTGAAAGGGCCTTTATTTGCCCCGTTTGCCCCGCTTCCTTTCTCACTTACGTTCCTCGGCCAGTCGTTGAATACAACTCAAATCCCGCGATCAAATCCGGGTCACCGGAAAATTTTCAACGTTCCTCCGGTCTTTTTAATGAAATTTGCCAATTAATTATTCACGAAGGAACGCCGAGCGTTTCATCAACTTTCGATAAACGGACTTCGCGAGAGATCTAATACATTCACTGGCCATTCTCGAGATCAAGAATTGCATAAATGCTCCTCGGAGCTTGACACTGTCAGTCGTTTCATTTAAACGGATAGTTAACGATGGTAATTAATTAAGAAACGAACTTCGTTGTACCTTTACGAGAGACCCAACACATTTCCCTGTTCATTTTCCATATGAATCAAAAATTATTATAAATGCGCAGAGTAATTATCAACCATTTTATATTTGATGGGTGGTAAATTGACGATTCTCCTCTGGTTAATATCCCGTCCCCTTTTTTTATTTTCATTTTTTCCTCTCTCGCTTCTTTTTTCTTTCGTTTCATTCAATGCGAGTGTCCATAGGTGTATAGATTTAAATATTGTGAGATTTAATCGGCCATGCCTCGATGGTTTAATTAATTTTTCAGCGCGCTGTGGCGGCCGGCCTTTGTTCGTTTATCGGCGAATTCGATTGGACAGGATTAATGGAATCGAGGGGAATGCACGATAATTAAGAATCGCAGGCGCAATAATTAGCGTCGAATAAGATACCACGTTCGAATGTATGTCTGCTCCGAGCCCAATAACTTCGGTATGAGATTCAATTATTGTTCAAAGAGTATAGTAAATTTTCCAATTAATATGAAGAGTAAGACTAAGTAATAGATTAGTACCTATCTAGTACCAATTTTAGCTAACTTTAATCAACGAAATTCGACGATTAATTAACTTCGTCGGATAAAATTCGGTAATGGCCAATCTCGATCGTGCGTTCAGTTATTGAGCTCAAAGAACAAGTTATAGTAAATTTTCTAATTAATATAATGCATGAGAAACTAGTGAAAGAATACCAATAGGATGGGTGCCAATTTCATTCAATTTGAAACTAACGAAACAATAACAATTGATCTCGATCGGAACGTTGGTCGCGAAATGAAATCTAAAGTTTAATGGAGACGAGAATACGTGAATCGAAGGACAGAAGATCCTAACTCCCTAAGTCGCTGGAAAGATAAGGTCGATACACTCTCGATTCATTGATTAGAACACTTCTCGCGGTCCATTTTACAAATTGAACATCCCCGGAGCCATCTATCAAGCGAAAAGTCTTCCGAATCCCGTTCCCATCTGTCTGAACTGTTCCTCGAGTCTTTTATCAGCCTCACGCCTGCTTTCTTTTCGATCCACATACATACACGCGTGCCACGTGTACATACATACATGCATACATACGTACACGGTACGTGAACACAGGACGAGCGATAATTTGCATGCATTTATGATTCACGAGGCTGATTCACGGGTCAGAAATCCGGAAATCTTTTGATACGTCGACCGTCGCGGTGGATACGGAAGTCTTGATGCGAAACTGTTCGCAAAATGGAGACGTCAGCCCTCGTAAATGGCCGCATTTACATGTGACCTGGATCGCGCGACACTCATAACCGGTTCCGTTCGACCGGAGGGGAAAAAGAAAAAAAAAAAAAAAATAGAAGAAAATGCGGCGCAAATGGCGAAGGAAAGAGGGTGACGAGATCAAGTTCAATGCGTAGTTACATCGGCCGGGTGATTTTCTCGTCGCTTGGCTTTGGTTTCAATTGCTTTCAAACGTCGTTAACCCATTTGCAAGTCGCGTGACTCAAATTGCACGCGTCCACGTGTGTTAAATCGTCTCGATTTGAATATTTACCATTCTCTATTAATACTAATTACGCGTAACGGAATATGAGAAGATACGACAGAGTATATAATATTATGCGGAGAGCTTGTAATCTAATCAGTTACTTTTGATTGAGAACAATTTCTGCGACGAAAAAGAAACGCTTTTTCTGACATGTTTCTTAAACACGAGCAGCATGGTTCAGTGTGATTGCTGTAACAAAATAATAGAGCTACTAAAAATGTTGTTGGAGTAACGTTACTGCGTAAATTGTTGTAAATAATGTCTAAATTGTTGATAGTTTTAATATCAAATGATACTCGCACGGCATAAGCAGTTTTTAACGAAAAATCGTTCGCACAAATTCTTTCCAGAGAGCACGCTCTCACGTCGGATTTCAATCGATCTTAATTCCTTCAAATCTAATTCTCCACGATCTTGGAAATCATTTTTACCCAACGCATACGTACGTCCATCTGATTAGAAGAAGAGATAATGGAAACGATCCCCATGGGATTTTTCAGCCTTCGTGTACAGGATGACGCGTGACAAATGACCAGAGAGACGAGATGAACTCGCCGGTGAGAGTTTTACACGGGTGAAAACAGGAGCCGGAGTTAATCATTAAATTTTGATTCCACTTTCAAGGCGATTTGCACCCCAGCGAGAATGGGCGGGTCTAATGATGATGCATGGGGATTGGGAACACCAGGGTGTCCTCCTAGGGGATTAAATGGGGAACATTCGGATGTAAGAATATTGGACCTCTGTTTTATTTATTGTGTTTGGGGCAACGGTCTCGAGGTTAAAATGCTTTGCTCCCCTCTCTGATGTGATGTAGATTTTGGGCCAGGATCTCTCGTTTCCCTGTCATTTCCATCGAATCTATGGGATAGATTATTTTTAGTTATTCTAAATGTGTTAATACTTTAGTTATTTTTAGTGAGAATGTTAGTTGTTTGTAATTTCTTAGTATTAAACAAATATAGAATTGTCAACATGTCAATATTTTAATTATTTCAGTGGAATATCGAATGTAATTTATTATTTGTATATAGTTTTCAGAACTTTATCGCTATCGAAACTATTATATTATTATGTCCATTTACTGGTCAAGCGTTTCAAGCGTTTGTCCAGAATTCCAAAATTATTTGCGCGAAACTGCTATTGCCGTTATTATTATCATTATCGTGCAAAAGTATGCTAAATTAGTTTCATTTCGGTGAATAAATTGGACGTGGTACGCATACACTTGCAGTGAAAACTCGGGCTCAAAGTAAAGTGTTTAGAGCCAAATTTGATTAACGTAATAAAATGTTTTATGACGTAATAAAGTGTTTTGTGTCGTTTTTCCTGCAATTTCGCCCAATTTCCGGCAATTACTCTCTTTTTTCGCTGCAAATATTTTAAAGTTATTGCTGTCCAATTTTTCAAAAAAAAAAAAATACGTTTATCTTCTCACGTAAGTCACACGGACAATTAATTCTGCAGCGTTTTCGTTTTTTAATCTATGAAATTCATTGTGTGCTCTAAATTTTAATAACCTATCCGTGGGTCAAAATTTCCCTTCCAAAAGTACATCGAGCCATTTCGTCTTTGACAGTCGATCAAACACGCACGAAGAATATTCCGACAAGCCGGGAGTAGAGTAACTAGTAAAAGCAGCTTCGCCAATCTCACAACCAGTGCAGCCAATCCCTCTCAGCCCGTCCCTGCATACACCCTGTGTCGCAAAATACGCACGCAAAACATGTATCTTTGCTCTCTTCTCGTGGCGATTGTTTACAAATCTGTGATTTCCGCTTCGAATAGAAAATTATTAACTAGTAAGTACGGACAATGTTTAATTAAGCCGCTGTGTTACGCCTAATGGAAAACTCTCAAACTATCCAATCTACTATAAACAACAACTCGTCGAAAAAAAAAGAACGCCCAAAAATTCACCTTAGAGAAAACGGAAAAGAAAATTGAAACTTTCAAAAGATTTTCGTGTAACACGTGTAACGTGATCGAAATGTTTTCGCGACACACCCAGTGCACACGTATCCAGTCTCCAATCCAGAAAACCGGTTCCACGGAATATCAATCGGAAGCCGGGGCAAATGGACATCGATCGCTGGCGTCCTCCGGACGTACGAGCCGGAGGAAACGCGTTCACTTTCGTCCACGTGTCCATCCAGCCGGTAATACAGTTTTTCATAAGCGGCGGTGGGGGGAGAGGGTCGGGTTCGGGCCGTGGCACTTGTTCGAGAACACGCGCGCCACCGTTTTGTACAGTGTTTGGAGGGAGAGGATGGGGCCGAGGGACCGTGGGATTAACCGTGCGTTTACCCGTTATCCTGTAAACTTGATTAAGGCGATTGCCAGGCCGAGTTCGTTACCGGGATCGAACGATTTGCGTTGCTGCGACCACCGGTTCCGAGCGTCGGCCGCTCGTTATTGCGGCCAGATCGATGCGGCCGTTCGATTTGTGGTTAGACGACGTGCGGTGCGCGCGGAAAACTGGCTGAAAAAAAGCCTGGCTGAGACTAATCGGCGAACCATTAGACCGGCGAACCGAACTAAGGAAAATACGGGCTAAATACTGGTGGTTGCCCTCTCGTTGCTGGCTTTCAGCATCACGTGTTAGGGCGGTGGAAAGCACGATTCTCGGGCGCGCAGGTGATCTCAAATACGCGGGTTACATCTGAAGCAATAATAGCAAAAAGGATCGATGATAACCGAATTGTTAATAGGTTCGTGTATTTAAGTACAGTTCACTGCAAGATCGTGAAACATTTCTCAATGAGAAGGCTTCGGTTAGATTAAATTAATGATGACTTAATTTCTCGTAAATGTGGGTTTAATCGTTATTGATTATAAGCATTCTGCGATATTATTATTACAGCTCTGTTCAAATTAGATCTTTAATTACTACGGAATTTGACGTAAAACATGATTCGGTTAAATATGGGATTCGAACTGAATATTAATCGATGTTAATCAATCATTCATAGTAATTATCCAATGTTATTTAATGTTGTCTACATATGTTAAATTAGGTGTAAATTCTTCGCAATAAATGGAACGTTGTCAATTCGCGGTGTCAGACTAATTTTTCAGTATTGGAAATTATCTCTAACTATCTAGAGGAATAATTAGACTTCAGTTGGACACCCGTGATGTTTCGTCGAACGTCTCTTCTAAATAACGGGGCAATTTTTTTATTACAACTCGACTTCCCACCCTTTTTTTTTTTTTTTTTTTTTTTTAGTTTAATTCAGAATCCCTGACGCGAAATAGGACAGACACTTGGGATCTGTTTAATTGAAGAAGTAGAATTTTAACGACCCTTTTCCATTCAAAGGGCACGAACTTTGATGACTTTCGTTCGGAGTCGACTCGAGATTGCCTTCTTGCCCACGCTGAGTAAAAAGTACGATGCTTGCGAGTAGCAATTTCTCTAAGTACCAAGGCACTACTAGTCAGGATACTATATACTGTTGCAATTTTTTCTTTCTTTTTTTTCAAAGAAGCATTTGAAACGAACAACACTGTAGAATGATATGCCACGGTAAAACTGTTTGCACGATGAAATTACGGGCTAACCTCTCCCCCTTCCTCCCCCCTCCCCGTTATCTCGACAAACAATTCATCTATATTCCCTCCAGAACTTACCCTTTCAAATTTCACGACAACGCAGCTACGAAGTAACGTCAACACGACAGTCAAAAGAGTGTCGCCGTTTGATTTCCGAAAGGAAGCTCGACTTGTCAGCGCACAAAGAAAGAACGAAGCTTATTTAACTGGAAAAAACTGGAGGGCTGTGCGGGGGAGGACGCAGTGAGAAGATATAGAAAGAAGAATTTCACACTCGAATGTTTCCTTTAAGGGTTAAAGTAACTTCGTTCCTACCCTCTTCCCTCCCTTGATATTTTTCATCGCACAATGCATTTACAATACCTTCTATTTCAATTCTCTCCTCCCTCTCTCTTTCTAGTCATTTATTCCCAAAGAATTTAAATTTAACCGAGCTTCCATTTTTCTCGTTACCTTCACCCCCCTTGTTCCACTTTGCGCTCCGCCGTTTGTAACATCGATCTGTTTATGCATTCTAATCTCCCTCTCTCTCTCTCTCTCTCTCTCTCTCCGTGTTGCTGCGTGCAATGCATCTTTCCTCGCATAAATTTCGCAGCGAGACGCCGAATCGATCGGCCCGCAGAACGCCGGACTAAGTGCATGAAACTCTCTCTCCCCCCCGGCAGAAACGGTTTAAATCCCCCCCCCCCTCTGTTTTCTTTCTTTTCGCCGCGGCGTTGTCCTCCCGCGATCCGGGGCTTGTCTCTCCGCGTGCAAACAGAGAGAAGAGAAATGGAAGAAACATACTGGAGGACGAGAGAGGGAGAGAGCCGGTGGCAAACGATAATTTATTGCCGTGCTTTTCCCACGATGTGAATATTTAAGAGGGCCGAGTAAAATGTTGGCCAGCCCCGTGGGATGGAGTAATCGTCGATAAGAATTTTCACTTAGGTTGAATAATGTTTTGTCCCTTTCGTAGCTGTCCTTCGTTGCACCATTCTCGATTAAATGTCGCCGGGAGAAGCTTGCGAAAAGTAGCGTGTTTCGGCAGTTTTGTTCTAATCCATCTTATCAATTCTATTCTATTCTCAAATAATTGGAGCAACTGGAAATTTCAAAACACTGCTGAGAACACTCTCGGAAGAAGCAGCGCACGTTTGATGATGAAGTTAATTCCCTTCCGATACTTTATTAATTTCATTCTATCGAATGTTATCTGAACGATGTTGGTCGAACAATTGGAGCAGCTGCAAATTCCAAGTTCCGAGAACGCGGGGAAGAGATCTATGCGCGATCTATGGGAGAATTTACGTCGATAAGAATTTTCACTTAGGTAGAATAATGTTTTGTCCCTTTCGTAGCTGTCCTTCGTTGCATCATTCTCGATTAAATGTCGCCGGGAGAAGCTTGCGAAAAGTAGCGTGTTTCGGCAGTTTCGTTCTAATCCATCTTATCAATTCTATTCTATTCTCAAATAACTGGAGCAACTGGAAATTTCAAAACACTGCTGAGAACACTCTCGGAAGAAGCAGCGCACGTTTGATGATGAAATTAATACCCTGCCGATACTTTATTAATTTCATTCTATCGAATGTTATCTGAACGATGTTTGTCGAACAATTGGAGCAGCTGCAAATTCCAAGTTCCGAGAACGCGGGGAAGAGATCTATGCGCGATCTATGGGAGAATTTACGTCGATAAGAATTTTCACTTAGGTAGAATAATGTTTTGTCCCTTTCGTAGCTGTCCTTCGTTGCATCATTCTCGATTAAATGTCGCCGGGAGAAGCTTGCGAAAAGTAGCGTGTTTCGGCAGTTTTGTTCTAATCCATCTTATCAATTCTATTCTATTCTCAAATAATTGGAGCAACTGGAAATTTCAAAACACTGCTGAGAACACTCTCGGAAGAAGCAGCGCACGTTTGATGATGAAGTTGATTCCCTGCCGATACTTTATTAATTTCATTCTATCGAATGTTATCTGAACGATGTTTGTCGAACAATTGGAGCAGCTGCAAATTCCAAGTTCCGAGGACGCGGGGAAGAGATCTATGCGCGATCTATGGGAGAATTTACGTCGATAAAACGTGAGTCCAAGGAACGGCACTTGGTTGTAACTCGCGCCGTCGGGCGAGTTTTCAACGAACAGCCCGGAGCCGTGTCTCTCTCTCCTCCGCCGTGTTTCGTGGAAACGCGCCCAGTCGAATCCGCGTCGCTAATAGATTAACGAGCTCGTTAAATCCGCCTTAATCTCGCGGATATGAACGCGGCGTCGGCCATACACGCGAGCCTCGTCGCCGGCTTTATACCAAAGGAAACCACGTCCCGCGTAATTGGCGATCGCGCGCCCTCCCGCGTTACGTTTACGGCCCGATAAAGCTCGGCTCGTTCGAATTAAAACGAAATCCGGCCGGTAATATCGGGCGGACGCGCGCGTCTGTTTCTGATTCACGCTCTGCCTCCCCTTTTGATTGATTCAAATGGCTGGCGATAGGTTAAGTAACCCTCTGACGTAAATCCGGATAGCGTTTCGTAATTGTTAGGAGGAGATTAGACCAGTGGGTAGGGAGGGGGAAATTGGTAGTTGGTGGTTGGTCAGTTTAGAGATGCTTGATGGAACGTTGATACTCTGTGTTGTTACCACTGATACACCGGATACTGAATATCGAAATATACTGTTGCGATTCCGTTGGAACGCAAGTCGCGCGGTAATAAACCGTGGTTCGTTTCCGTTTCGAAGCTCAAAGCTTTAGGTTTACGAAAATAATTTAATATAATTTAATATTCCGCGGCGAAATCGAGCAGGATAACGAAAGCGTTTCGTTCAAGTCTGATATTCAGAGTAAGTTTAGTAAATTGATGAGAAGAAAATTGTACGCCAAGTTCTAGGCTAGGTTAGATTCGAACATGGTAGAATCAGTTGTGAGAAAAATTTTTTACTTTCTCACCCGTGGAATAAAACAAAATTACGTACTTTAAAAGCAGAGGTTTCAAATTTTTCAACGTGTTACAAATTCATTATTGTTACAAAATCACAGCCAATCAGTTTCGATGTTCAATGTCCGAATATTAATGCAAGCAATGTTGAAACGTACCCGAGTTGTTTCTTTAACTTCGTCGATCGATGAAAAGGACATTAGTAGATCCAAGTGTATGTTTCACACGCACATTGAATGTGTATCCAAACTTTCGCCTCTTCAGCGGTGAACACTGGAACATCCAAGTATATATTCGTGTCATTTAACGTAACCCTCGCGAGGCAAACGGACGCGAAGAGATAATCGCATCAAAATTCCATATTTCGTCGTTGGAATAATCGCGCGGGTATTCACACCGTGGTCTCCGCCATTGTGACGACGCTCCATAGGGAAAAAAAAAAAAAAAAACTGGACATTTTTCCCGGCGCGTGCACGTGTAAACACACGGGAGTCGCGTCGTTTAATCCCGCAGAGGGTAATAAAAATCCGCAGGGATGGGAATCGCGAATATTATTTTCACTCGAATGTAGCAGGAGCGCGCGTATAATTGCGGAATTTATCTAGCAACGATCCGTTCCCCACCGATTCGTTTCAAACCACCCTCCCTTTTTTTTCGCTGAAAGCTGGTTATATTTCGGGTATCGTCATACGGTGAACTCGCGTTTTTTTTTTGTTTGTTTTTTTTTTTTACAGAGGCATTAATTAATTTATTCGACGGCCGGACGAAATTTTCCATGCGTTTCAATTACCGGTATCGACGGCTGTTTTAGTCGGTATTAATTTACCATCGTCCCTCGGGAAGGTCCACGCGAAAAACATCGCCACGCGAACGCCAATTAGAAATCTATAAATCGTTTTTGGCTTTGACAATTCTTATTTTCGTGTCTCGAACAGAGAAATGAAATTCTGAAGATTTCCAGAAAGTTTTGTATTCTATTTGACAAAGTTGAGAGCTAAATTTCTTTTGTCAGTGGTCGTATCAAACACTTTGAAAGATAAAATGTGATAAAAAGAAATTCGACAGTTGATCCCCTGTCTGCATAATTGCATAATTGTCGATAATTTAAACTGATGTAACTTCGTGTGAAGAAAAATCATGTAACGATCCATCTCATTTTAAAGCGTCGGAAAATACTTTTCATGACCAAGTCCATCGCCATCTTGAAGATTGAAATCGTCTCTTCACAACGAGCCCTCAAAAATAGTCGCACGATCTCTCTTCGCTATTTTATTTCATTTTGAAACAGCAGAGTTAAATTTCTAGAAAAATTCAAAGCTCGATAAAATGATGGAAAGAAACTTGTGCAACAAGTTTCGACAGATTTCAATCTTCGAAATGCCCACAGAGAACGGTTGTGAAAGAAATTCTCTAATGGTACAAAAAGTCATCATGGACGAAAAGTCGAGAAAGTAGAAGCTTCGCGTTTTGAAATGAGACCAAGTGGATCTTTCTTCTTTCGCCAAGTTACATCAGTTTAAATTTTTCCGTTGTCACCTCTCCGCCACTTATTTCGAGCATCGTGTTGCACATACGAGACGAGACGAATTTTCCTCACGGTGAATGATTTTTGTCAGACGTCGAACGGTGCGCCGTTTGAAATTGCATTCACAGAATTCAAGATGGCAGCCAGGCTGCTCGGAGGAGTCTATTCGGTATTCCCGTCGCGATAACACGTGCACGAACTTCCCGAACGCACGAGCATAAAGTGAATATTATAAATGTCGGGCGCGTACGAACAGTGAACTTGGCTTAACCGAATTAACCAAGTGGATGTTGCTGCAGGACGCGCCTTTGCACCCCTTAATAAAGGGATGGCAAACGCACTGTAACAAGATACCGTCTCTAATTCACGGAAATTAACGCCTCAGTGGCTACTTTGTCTATTCGTTTGAGATCTCGCGGCAGTTCTTTGTCCAGTAGCTTGTGTGACAAATTCCCCTTAACTCGAATCGATTTAAATACGATACGTCCGGCGGTGTGCCGCCGGTTCGTTCGGTCGTTTTGGATTATCCAAGTTTCGCCCGGCTGTGCACGCTCGTTTGGTAAATTAATTATAATAAAGTGGATGCTTTGATCGCGGAGTATTTCCGGGAGTCTCTTAGTTTATGTTATTATACACACATACACACACACACATATATATATATATATATATATGTATACATATATATATATACATATATATATATATATATATATATATATATATATATATATATATATAGAGAGAGAGAGAGAGAGAGAGAGAGGGNTATATATATATATATATATATATATATATATATATATATATATATATATATATATAGAGAGAGAGAGAGAGAGAGAGAGAGGGGCGGAAATTAAATACCGTCGTGATTTAATTACAACGGTTTACGCGTGCTACCTGAAATTTCTAACCTCAATTTTAATAATTGAGGGGCATTAAAGCGCGGCGAAACCGGAGGTTAAGATAATAGTTCAGTTGATAGATGCGATGAAGAGAAGGCGAACCTACCATATTTATCAATTAATGAAACTGATAAAACGTTCACCGCTCTTAAATATGTATACAAAGGTGTCTCGCTTTCTTGAGCCCATGCATCGTGCATAGCCGCGTCGTTGAGCCACGTCTAATTACCACCAAACGACCAGAATTTATGTGGATCGCGAACGCGAGAAGCAGATTTATTTTTAAACAAAAGCGAGCCACTCCTCCGCCTTTTCCCACATCCATTGTTTACCACGCTCCGAAGCAAATTGCCACAGAAACCGAGGTAAAATTATCCGATTTCGTGCAGCGACCAAACAGGAGGAAACTTGCGTGCGTGCTCTTAGCAGAGGGATTAGGAAAACTCGTCGATGGTGTTACCACGCTTCGACCATTTTTCCAGACTTTGTTCTTCGCCGTTCCCTTGTCCCTTCTTTTCCCTTTCCCTCGCATGTATTAAAACAAATGTCGTCGAGTCTAGACGTTGGTTTCCGAGGATTTTTGAAGAAGTTCTGTCAGAAATAATCAGGCAGGGATCGGAAAGATTAAGAAAGTTTTAAATAGGTTCATATTTGAAAACACGAATCGTAGAACTTTTTCGAAAAATGTTCTCACATTGTAGATAATTGTAAATAATTGTTCTCAAAAATGAAAGCTTTTTTTCTCGTCAATAACTAAAATTCATCCTCAATATTTGTAACAAACACCGACGCTGAATATAAAAATTGATTTTTAATAATAGCTTGTTCCCACAGATTCTCTCTTCTCTGTTGCACGAGAATACTATTCAAAAAGTGTTCCAATGTGTAACATTATAATATTTTCTCTATAAAAATTCCATAAGAGTAGATATGTTTTTAAATACCTTCACAAAAAAAAAACAACAGATTCTTTACACACAGATTGGAACAAAATTTCTTTCAAGACGAAGAGTATCTTTTGGTACATATATTTCTCAGCGTCGAGAATAACCACATCTAGAGCTAGAGTCATGCTGTTTTTACGATTTGCGGTGTTTCGCCAGGCCACGAGGCAGCCACGGAGAGTGGCTTGTTTCCCAGTGCACGCAGTGCCACGACCAGAAGAGTATCGACTGTTTCGCTAATTTATGTGCCGGCTGCGCACACGCCGCGTATGTTTACACTAGTTCCGCGGCACTCGTCAGCCCAGAAGCCGGAAACACTGGCGGGATTATCGATTAGAGGCCACGGTGGGTATGAGTGGCGCTCTGTTCAAGCGACAATCGAGCTACTACTACCGGAAGCCGACGAAAAGTCGAAGCCTAGGCTGATGCTCGTTCGCGATAACGATAGAACTCGCCGCTATTAGCAGATTATTACCAAGATAATTGATCGAACGCCAGTCGTCGGCAGTTTATTAAGTGGATCGGTGGTTGCTGATCGGTCCTTTCATCGAAAAAGTTGTCTGGTTGTTTAACAGCACTTGGATACACACCAGCGAACGTTGATACTTGATCAGTCAGCGAACTTAAACTCTCCCCTTAGTTGCTAAAAGTATGCTAAAGAAGGAAATTTAAACACCAATTTTCTGAACCAAGCATCAACGTCTCCGCTATTGTATAACTAGTACGTGATGCACAATAGTTAATGCTGAATAGTAATAGTTAATACTTGATGCCGGGACTTTTAATCAGTCAGCAAACTTAAACTGTCTCTATAACTGGCTCTGAATCTGCCCCACTTTCATCCACACAGTGAGAACTTAAACACCAATTGTCTGACCAAGCACCAACACCTCCGCGATTGTACCATTCTAATTTCCACCGAGTTCCATTCAAATGACCGGTGCAAAGCAGCCCAGGATCCCCGTCCCACCCAGTAAAACCTGGCAAATGGACCAGCAGCTCCCGCAGGTCCAGGCCACCTAGTTTCTCTCCAACCCCGCTGCATAAAGCACGCAGCGTCAATTATAAACACCGGAATCATCAATCTCAATCTCCCATTGACGCGAGTCGCCGGCAGACACCGCTGCGAAACCATTTTCCCTGGAGTTTCCCCCGTTCAGCCAACGTATATTTGACTCCTCCCTCTACTTTCACCCCTAAATCGGAATATCCCGGCCAGTCCAGACGAAGCACGCTTCCCAATTCGTATTTCAGCGTGTGCACGCTCTTACAGCTCGGTGTATTCCGGCCACGGAAGCGATATATACCCGGATTCTGTGGTCTCACGAGCACGTTGCCAACCCCTTGGTCTAGACTTAGTCCCCGCAGTGGTCCGAACCAGGCCACCCCTCGTGTTTACCGAAGGTTTTACGATGTTTGCCGTCCGCGCGGGCCCTTATTGTTATTTATAACCATGGCCCGTGCCCCGTGGCGAGTGGCGCTAATACGCGAGGCTTAATGAAAGTTGCCGATGGATTTCCCAAGCCCTGGCCAAGGAATATCACGTTCCGCCGTGTTTGGACGACCCGGCCACCGTCCTTTCATTCCCCCGTTGTGTTCCGTTCTCCACCTCAAGCTGTGTCCGCTGGCTGATTTGGCCTTTTTCTGCCGATTGTTGTCCGGGGGATTGGTTGTCCTGGTGGAAGATCGGTTCGCAATTCTCTCTAGAGAAGCACTATTATAATTGATTTTCGTTGAATTTCTCTGCTAGTGTTTTTCTTTCGGGATGGACGTTTGAGCGTAAAGGAAGATCTAGTGGTAATGATTGATCATTGATCCGAACTGCTCCGACAAGTTTTAGGTAACTATTGTTCGTGAAGGTTGGTCGTTTCTTTTTCCGGATGGGGGAACTAGTTGCCTCCTTTGGGGGTGATTTGCGAACGATAATGGGAATTTTGATCTAAATTTGATTGGAAGCTCGATCAATTCCTTTTTTCAACACTTTGAAGTGTCAGAGAGTTTTGTACATGGTAAATACGAACGAAATGAAATATATTTATTTACTTATCCATGAATTAAATATTATTATATTCTGAATATTATGTAATTTATCCATTATTTAAATTTAATGTGCATGCAAACAAGCTTATTCCGCGTGTTTTTTCAAAATTTGAAGACGTGGCACTCCCATCGACTTCCGTCACGTCTCAGCGATCTCGCGAGTTTCTGGTGGAGATCTCGAATGCCCAACAGGTCCAGCCCTTGGAAAATTCGTCCACCCCTTTCGAAGAGAGAACGATATTGCGAGCAAGGGGCCGTGCGTTTTATGGGGGTTGCAGGAATCCGCAGGAAATCCCGTCGAAGCATCACACGAGGCGCGTATAATTCACGTTTCAACGCACAATTCGAGGGTGTGTGGAGCATTTGAATACGCCTGTGCCGGGATTCTCCGGCCGCGTTAGTCGGTGAATCCGTGAAATATACAGTTATGAGAGAGAGGGGTGCATTATAAAGCGAGAGGCCTGGGCCCTGGCCCGGGCTTAACTTCGTTCCTTTCCCTTTCCGAATTCCCCGTGCTCGCTCGGCAACTTTATATAACGACTGAGCCAGGGTGGCTCAAACTTTCCTCCCTCCCGGAATTCCTTCGCGTACCGATCTCTGATGAATGATTGACAGCCAGTGTCGATCAACTTCGACTCGACGGCATTGTTTTTATTTACCGTTTCGAAGTATATATTGGTAAATGTATTATATAGTAATGAGAAAACGATGAAATGTTTATATCTTGTTGCAATTATAGGTGATGTATGTAATTTTTTTGATGTTATATACGTAATATATATATATTACGATAATAGGACAGAAATAAAATATATATATATATATACTTTCGTCATTATGTTACAACTATCGTATGTTATATTTAGTAGTTGAAATTCTTAATTAACAGTAGCTAGAAATTGATTTTCACTTTGTTACTTTTCAAAAAAATAGATACAGAGTAATTTCGAAGTACATTGGTATGATAACGAAGAATTTACCGTCACCTACCGCGAGGCAGTATTTAAGCAAGAGATTTTTAAACGAGATAGCCGTGATTTCATTTTTCACAGGGTGTTATTTGGAATTTCTGGAACGAAATTGAATAGAAGGTAAATGTAATTACCCGCTAGGAAGGATCGGCGCGATACACGAGCGAAATTTCCATTTCCCCCCTTTCATTTTTTTTTTTACCCCCACCTTTCTTCTGCCATTAAATGCGCATTAATTGACATTAATTATGTTAATGACGGGTATAACGTGCTCTTTTAATTGATCGGTTAAGTGACTGAGAATGAAATAAAGATTCTTTTTCATCGTTTAATGGGAGGGGGAAGGGGGGGAGAGGAGAAATTCATATTTTAATTTGAAGTGTAATCGATACAAACTGCCGTGCCGTGCGGCATGGCGAAATTTAAAAAATATAAAAAGGGAATTTAATTACTTTGCAAAAAAATGTAAAACAAAAGGAACGGAGGAGGAGTAATTTAATTAAAATTAGAGTAATTTAAAAATGTCTCGTTATCTTTCTGTTTATATAAATGAAAAAGAAAAAAGAGAAAAAAAGAATAAATGGGGCGGTTGGAATACTAAAGTGTTTGCTAAAGTTTACGAGTATTTTAATTATTTTAATAAATTATATTGTTTCATCTTTCAAACTGCTCCGTGGTAAAGTAAGTAGAGAATGTTTGCTGCCCTCCGGATATTTCGCCAATATCTTCCCCCCCCTCCCTCCCGCCCCCACCTCTCAAGTCGTCTAAATCTCTCCGTTTCCTGCCTCAATTATCTCCACCGCAAACTATCCAATTAATTCTCTTAAAATTCAGCAAACGTTAGCCAAGCGTGTACAACACACTGTAAAACACCTCGTACGAGTTGAGCACATCTGCGTGCGCTTCGGCGGTGGGGGCGAGCGGACGAGAGGGGGTATCATTGAATCCTGAAATATTAAAATGTAGTAACGGGGTGTGTACAATGTTACCCCATGCCAGATATCCAGAGGGGTGAGAAATGACGCTGCCGGAAATACAGCAGATATTGAAAACGCCCGCGCCACCCCCTCTCCTCGGCGATCCGTTACGCCTTTTGGCGTCACAATTTTTTGGCCGGGAGAGGAAGAATTTTCTTAATCCTTCTCGCTGCCGCGAAACGACTCGGAGAAATAAATACTAAATAGCTTCTCTCAGAATAAGAATAATTCTTAAAACGAGAAGCACGTTGAACATAAAGTTTCGTTATTAACCTTTCGGACTACTGAACCTCAGCGTCCCGTGATGGAGTCGTTTCTGACTCACACGGATATCCCACTGATACATATTTAGGCTCGTACGAACGGCTCACCGATATTGTACAGAGTGTGACGGTCGCTCGAGCACAAGCAACTCCCAGCACAGGTCAAAACTGTGACTCCGGCACAGCAGGGGGAGGGTTAATATTGGCGAACTCTGGAATTTAATCAAATCCCTTGTAAACTCTCATTGTTTATCAATGTTCAATGTTTTTCGACGATGGTGCTGTCGAACGAAGGTAAAACTTCTCGAGCTTTCTCGACTCGATGTAGAGGGAATACGATATACGTGAAAGGGGATTCGTTAGGAGCTTTATTATCGCGAAATTCGTGCGTGAACGTGAGTGAACAGACGGCGGAGTCTAGATTTGCGCGTGACGCGATCGACAAGGGGGCCAAGGGAGCGCAAATAATTAGCCATTCTGGTTTTTCTCCATCCAGCTAGACGATCGACGGCTCGCTGGTCTAATAAATTCCTCGACATCGCTTGTTAAATGCCGGGACGTTTAATGAACCTGAAAGGGCACTGGGAAAGCGTGCCCTTCCTTTTGGCGTTTTAATTAGTGTCGAGCCCCGCTGTTTCGAGCCCGATGGCTCGATAATTACTACCTCCCTTAATATATATATATAGTTCTCTCCGTGTTTTTTCGAAATCCATGACGATTATTCTCCTCTTAATTTCGTTTCAATCTCTTTTTCTTTTTTTTTTTTTTTTTTTAATTCGTCGTTTCAACGTGAAGATCAGGTTCGAATCGTCTACGTTTAAATAAAGGGGTGAGTCCGAAAGAATTTTTTGGATACTAATTCTTCTGGACAGGAATGAAGAAAAGGAGAAGGATGGAGTCTAAGAGTTTTTTCTATGATATATTGAGATAGAGATGAACTCGCATCGTTCCTTCCTCGTTTCTTCGCTCGGCAAGTGAAACTCACCCCTCGCGGGATGTTTTCTTCACTGTTCCGACACTCCACGCGCCACCGATCCGATTCGTTTCGTCGGAAATTAGATACACAGCCCGAGCATCCCTTCTCTGCTAACCACGCCCAGCTACTTGTTGAGACTAATGTTTATTTCGTTGGGTCTACGCAACGGTATGTCGAACATCGTTATTTGCTCGCGAAAATATTCCTCTATATATCTCCAGCGGCAACCGTCGCGAAAACCGTCGTCATTTTGGAGATCGAAGTCTCCTCTTCACAAAGATGCTGTACTATTATCTTTCACAATTTCATTGAACTTCAACATTCGTGGTCGACGACGATCAAGAATTCCTTGAATTTTTGTCGTTCAGCCGTAATATTCGGCGTTCGATACAATGGTGCGTGTTTTAAGAGATCGTTGTAGGAAGATTTCAATCGTCAAACTCCATGGTGCACCCAGTTGTGAGAAAAATTTTTTAATCTTTATCACGCACGTTTGAATTATCAAGAAAATCTATGAGTACTTTTGCTACATGATACAAAGTCGTTCTCGAAAAAAGACAAACACTCACGGCTTCACGTTGAATTGTACAATCTTTTTTTTTTTTTTTTTTGCAAAGTTACATCACTGTAAATTATCGACTTTAAATTTTTCATTATCAGCTATGCACCGTAGTTTCGTAATTTCATCGTAAATTTTTTAAATTTGCCCCGACGTAACCATCACAGGGTTAATAGAACCTGAAACGTTTCGTACAGATACAGAAATAATGTATTCGCAGTGTCAGATGATTTTCTTTCTTCTTTCGTGTCCTGCCGCTTCCTTACTTCGATTAACAAACAGTCTTGCGTGTCTCGTCTTCTCGTATCGATATACAATCCCACCCCGAGTCTCGAATTTGAAAGCTGTGTTAGCTTTTTCTGGGCCGTATCGTGTGTACAGATTAAATAGTTTGACGCGCGAATCGAAGCGGATGCTGGATTTTTGCCTCGCGTTTTTACGTCCATGGAAAATCCATTTGGGGGGCTGTTTGCGCGGCTGTTGAACGCTGTGTGCCGATGGCTATGTAATTACTCTGTAAACACGCCGATCGGCCTGTTTTTCGTTCTCTCTTTTTTTTTTTTTTTTTTTTTTTACCAAGCCCCTTTCTTTCTTTTTTTCTCTTTTTTCCTTTCTTTCTTTCTCTTCACGGGGCGTGTGCAACGTTGCTTTGACGAGCGCGTGATTTTTCTCTTCGAGTGAATTACACGCGACACGGTTCTATCTTCTTTTGTGATTTAATGGCGCGGATATGGAGGAAAACATGATCCACGAACGACGCGGGGTTTAACGCTCTTTTTCTCGCGTCGTTTTATGTATTTTTTTCTTTTTTTTCTGAAAATCTCGAAAACATACTTCGCTTTCTCGATGAAACTCACCTACGAGGATACTTTTACAATTATGGTAGCAACAATCGGGAGTTGCAATACTATTGCGTGGATTTGGTCGTTGCGATTATACCACTCTGACGAGGCAGCATTCTGTTCGTTGCAGTAATTAGTTCTTCCATCGAAATGAAGAACTGCAATCAATCGTAATCTCGTTTCTTACGGGAATTCTTCTGTAGAGGGAAGAAAATATAAATTAATAACAGACACATCATCGTCTCTCTAAAAGTAACGTTCAATTTTCCGTAAAATTAGAATAATATTTTATTGAACTTTGCGCAATACCTTCCTAAACGTTCTGAAATAAATTTCTTTCGTTCATACTGAAGCTGGCCGATTTCTTTCTGCAATTTTCACCAACCTCGTGATATGTATAGACTTCGATTCTATCTGTAAAATAAATTTGAGATTGTTACACGAGAAACTTTCCACGACAGTTCTGGCGTACGTTTCGCTCTTGGGACCATGATTTAATTTTCATTTCGTTCCCCACGCTCTGCACGATATAAAATTCTTTTCTTTGCTGTCCATGTATTTCCTGTATCGAGTGGTGAAGGTCGATTTCAACTGTCAGATCAAGTTTGGCACTTTGACGCGCCCGGTTGCAATAAACAAAAGGGTTTTATTGTTCGTAGAGAACGAGTTACAACTACGCAACGAATGTTCCATTTTTTGGAGGGGTAGAAGGGGCAGAAAATTGAAACAAGAGGCAGAACGAGTATTTGAACTCGTTTTTAATTTTTCTGTGTTAACAACGTCCGCTATTGAAGCGATGTATCGGGCCATAATGAATCAACCTTTTAATGAAATTCTTTGAAGCATTTGAAACGGTGGAATAATCGTTTCGACCGGTGGTTTCCCTTCTCTTTTTTTTTCGCTTTTCTCCGCCCTTTCTTCGCCGTTTGTTGAACTACACGCGCGAACGACGTTTGAACGTTCGAAGAGGAGGAAACACAAGGAATATGGATAATGAAAGAAAGTGGGTTTCGGAGCGAGGAAACAAAGTTTCGGCCGTTAAATAAGTGGCGGTCTAATTTCCCTATTTTGCACTGTAGTCTCAAGGCCCCGACGTTAAAGGGAGCTTGAAAACTGGTTTAAAACGAAGTTGAAACAGCAATTTTCATTGGTCTACGTGTATCCGCCGTTTTCTGACAAATAACTGGATCGTTCGCGAAAGTTATAACACGAGGGAATAACTTAGGAGAAGTAAGATGGTGAAGATGGGACGTTATTTGTAAAAAGAAAAGAAAAAAGAAAAAATTGAAAAAAGGAACCTCGAACGTTGGAATCCTAAAACCTAAAATGAAAATCTAGATCAAGAGAATCGAAGAATCTTCGAAACGAGCTGTACGTCGACGCGTCGATGATCGAACTGCTGTCAAAAACCTCTATCTCGAAAGCGAGATAGAACGGAAGAAAAAAAGGTAACGAGGCAGACGGAAAATTCCGTCCAGAAACTTAAATTAAAACGCGACGCCATGGACCGTCTCATTTCATCAACCGTGGAAATCGAAACACAGCTTCTCGCGCGACCTATATTCCATCCTGGCGTGTTTCATCGACAGTGAAAAAAAAAGAGAAAAAAAAAAAAGAAAAAAGAAAAGGAAAGGAAAGGAAAGACGGAGAAAGAAAGAACGAAAAAGTGTGTGCGTGCGTGTGAGAGAGAAAAAAAGAGAGAGAGAGAAACGATTCCTCCATCGCAGAAAAAGGGTCTGCCGTGAATCTGAAAATGCGCGCTTTCGAGAGTGATGAATGAAGCGAGAGCCGGGATCATTAGCTAATTGTGAGTTCCGCGGGCCAAGTGCAGTTCAGAGTTCACCGCTCGAGGCATCGAACGAGAGAAGCAACGCGACAGATCCACACGTACACACCGAGTGTGGAAAACAGTTGGGGGCTGTGTGTGAGTGACAGAGTCGGATACGTACATGCATGTCTGCGTGTAGGAATTAGACGCGAATTCGATCGGAATTCGGATCGACGAATCAAAGATGAACGTGCCAATCATCCCCGTGGTGATGTTCGTGACAATGTTCGGGGGCTCGAGCCTCTTAAAGCACTCGACGTCCCTCGTTGCTAATCGATCCGGTCGTTTGCATGAGGTAACTGACCACGTGGCTCACGTTCTCCAATGAATTTAGTTTTACGTTGAATGATATATCGTTACAATGCCATATTATTTGTACTACGATATTCTATTATTACGTAATTGTATTATTGCTGTATGCATAAAAATATACAATAGTGTAGTGTATACAATACTAATATAATAATAATATACAATAGTATCAATAATAATCTATTATTATATACATACATGGATCATTAGCAATGAGAACATCAGCTCCTCATCACTTGATGACAGTGGATCTCCTGCAATGCAGAAAAAGAAGGAAATTCATGGATACAATTTATACATATAAATAACAATAATGTCATATAATAAAAAAAAACCAAAAGAAAAAGAATGAATAATTTCGTACATTCGTACATTTTTAAAATTATTTGACAAGTCAGCGGAATGACAGAGTCAATTTGGAATTTCGTTCATCAATTAGCTCCTGTACGGAATTCGATTATGTCGGATCGGAGAATCTTGGAGAATCTTGGATCGCCCTTTCGATCAGTCAAAAAAAAAAAAAAAGAAATGGTAGAAAATTGTTGATGATTTTCTATCGTACGAGCGCAGTTTCCAAAGAGGGGCCATTGTCGATTGCAGATGAAACAAGCGTACACATATCCTCCGTAGGACGTGTCTCGGCAGAGATCTGGAATCGGGGTATGAGAGCAGCAACCGGGGAGACTGTTGACTCTCGCGAGCCTCTTTCTCTCTCTCTCTCTCTCTCTCTCTGGCTGTCAGCGACGCGACAGTAATATTAGAACCAGCGGCTCCTCGTTGGCCAGTTACGCCAGCTACACCGGTGTAATATTCATTTCCTCCAGTAAAAGCCCTTTCAACGAGCTCTTTCGGGCTCGGGATATCGGAAAAACGAGGCATTTCCGTTGGTAAATGTCACGGAGATAGGCGGACGGCCAGTGGCCACATATTACCAATCAATTTGCCTCTGTCGATACTGAGAGACGGGGCGGCAGAGAGGGGAAAGAGGGGGAGGGAGAGGGGAAAGGGTGGACACCGGGTCTCCGATTGTACGTGTCGGCGTGTACGTGCGTGGAAAAGTGGCCGCTCCATCATATTTAACTCGGATAGCCAATCACCCTTGTCACTCGGGCCGGGTGATAGATTATTTTAATCAAGTTACTCACCTGGCTGGCTCAACCTCGATCATTTTCCTGCGCGGAGACGCTCCGAACTACGTCTCCGGCTGCACCCTGGCATAAAAATCGAATTAACCGGCGCGTAAATGGAGCCCTAATCTGGAAATCGTTTCCTAGGGTCTCCTAGGGTTTTCCAATCGTTTGCCAAGGGAGTTCTGGTAATTTCCAAGGCTGGCCAACCTTCCGATAATCTATTTTTTAAGCCCTCTGACGAGCGATTGATTCGTCTGGGCGACTCGCTGCCACATGGCCCCGATTGAACGTTCCCGATGCTTTTTCCTCGGTGATTTACACGGGGGGGGGGGGGGGGGGGGGGGCACCGGATCGGATATCGCTCGGCCGTTTTAATATGAAGAAAGTTGCGACTGCCCGGCCGGTAAAGTAGGTTTCTCCAGCGTGCTCCCGTCCGGCAGTTTCTTCTTGCGGATTACGGAGCCGGTGTGTTGATGGGATTTGGATGGCGTTTGTTCGTCTACGCTCCACCGCGATCTTTGGTTTTCAACTTTCGGGTGGAAATGGTATTTAGTCTCTGTCGACCATCGATTTCTACGAGCGACAGCGTAGCGTTTCACTCTTCAATGTGACACTTTCTCAATCTTTTGAAAATCCAAGTTCACGCAATGGGACAAGGATTTCCGAAATTCCCTTGGGATATCTGTCGATCTTTGATTAAAATCACGAGGGATCCGCCCATGCAATTACGTCCTTCAAAGAGACGTCGGCGTGCCGATCGACGGATCAAAGAGAAGAGATCCTTTCATTAGAATCCATTTAAGGGGGACCAGCTTTCACGAAACAGCGAAAGAACGAGCGTATCACGTGCCGAAAATTAACAGTGCCGCTCGTAACATCTTCCAGGAACCTGTCCTAACCTAATTTATCAAACGCAAAACGTCGAATCGCATGCACACCGTCTGTACGGCGTTTGGCAATTACAGAACACTCGGTACATTTGTACCGAACGGGGAGCAGTTGGTTTTAAAAACCACGGGACACGCACTGTACACGCGCGTGTCGTGATCCTCGCTATAAAGAACGCACCACGTTGGGGAGAAACGATCACGGGGAAACGAAAGAGAGAGAGAAAGAAAGAGAGAGAGAGAGAAAGAGAAGGATTAAAGAAGCTTCGTTGTTGCGCGAGTTTGTAGAAACACCATTTCGTCGAACGAACTTGAAGTGGCGAACGGAATTGTATCGAGACAGCGAAATTGAAAAGAATTTTGTCTTCGTTTTTTTAGAGAAACAACAATACGATTTTTTTTTTTTTTTTTTTTTGAATCTACACAATTGTAGGTTGTTTTTTTTAGAAATTTGAAGGTGAACTTTGAATTTTGCGGGCGTTATATTTGAAAAATAATTATTTAAATAACGCGTCGACTCGATGTTATCTTGAAATAATTCTACGCCGGTTGATCTGAATAAATAATTCCTCTCTAAATGATTAAACTGTCTGGCTACCAAATAAAATAGCCTCTCGTTTCATTTCGTACTTTGTATCTGTTTCTTAAAGTAATTTCCAATTCTGTTGTAGAAATTTCTATATTTTCCCCACCTGTAGAAAATTCTCATTTGACAAACGATTTCGTCCGACATTGACTCGAGACGAAATCATTTATTCTTTAATCTGAATTAATTTTCAAATTTAGTGGAAATTATTCAAATTGTAATTTTTCAACGAAGCTTTTGCCAGCCGTGGAATTTTATCAAAAAAAAAAAAAAAAATCCCTTTTGTGTGAAACTCGTGCTCGAATCGTATGTACGCGCGCTTGCCCTCGCCGAGAACGAGCCAAGATCGTCGACAATAGATCGTCGACAAGGATTTCTACAAACTTGTCGGAAGACAGAGTTTCCAGCGGGAACCGGAGACAACTGCACCGGTTGATTCGCAGAATATTTCGAAGGTTGCCAAGGCCGGCACGAGTGGAGCTTGTAAAAATGACGAATCTCCTTAGAAAGATCGGATTATCAGGTTGTCAATTTCGTTCTCCGTCTGTCGAGTTTTCTATCGCACCTCTAGCGAAGGATTACAAGCTGAAGACGCCAGCGATTAAGCATTGTTCCATCCGTTGCCGAGGCGTTTTGCATTTAATAAGTCCGAGTGTTTCGAAATCCTGCTGCCAGCCCGGATGGAATGTTTCTCGCGAACGTAATCCAACCTTCCTCTTTTCTCTCTCTCTCTCCGTGTATATTCCTTCTCAGATTCTGTCTACGCGTTTTTCCCCGCCGCGATTACTTCGGGGTTATTGCACCAGCTGGAACAGCAGCGCAACGTAGTTCTCGAACTACGGCGGCAAGCGTGCATTAAGACGATTCGAGAAATGGAGGTTTTCGACCGGTTCTGTAATCTGTTCTAAGCTCTGCTCTGGCTCCGGTGTGGGTGAAATTGTTTGGTCTCAGACCGGGGGTTTTTCGCGATTCTCGCCGCCGTCGTTTGACGCTCTCCTCTGAGAGCTGAAAGCTAGAATTTCATCGTTTCAATTATACTCGTGAAAATTCTCACGGTTAATACAACGAATCAGTTTCCTGCGAACCGGACGCCCTACTCCTGTGCAGATTCACATTATGGACAAATATGTAATCCGAAAAATATCATAGCGAGCACTTTATGCTTCGAACACTGCACATTTGTCAATGTGGTGCGAGTTGGTAGTTTGCAAATGCTTCCAATCGTCGCCCAACCTGTAATGTTATTCATAACGTCGTAGGGATCAATCGCTGTCGTTGTCCTATGAAATTCGCATTTCGTTAGGAAAAAAAAAAAAAAAAAAAAA
>NW_025110142.1:102069-139876 GCF_011392965.1 Frieseomelitta varia
CGCGTCTTTGACACGTACGAAAAAAAAATGACATCTCGCCCGAATGTCTCTGCACGTCGACAAAAAAAAAAAAAAAAAAGAAAAAACAAGAGAAAAAGAGGGTAATTTTCATCTATCTTGGAAGCAATCCAAACTGCGTGAACCCGGTTCGATCGTCGAAAAACCAGCCTCGATCGAAGGGGGAGGGAAACAAAAAAAAAAAGGTGACGTTCGCTCGATCTCCACCTCGAGGCAAGACAGTTCGAACGTCGGAAGAAACGACTGGGGAAAAAGAAGCATGAAAAGCCGGCGACATCGGATGGGAGGGATAGCCTCCGCGGAGATGCTCTCAAGAAAATACACGTCGTAAGAGCGGCGACGTTATAAAGCAATGACGATAATGGCCGTGGAAAGCGTGGCACGGTTCGTTGAACGCGAGAACCAAAACCCGTCCCCCGTTATTCGCGAAGTGAAATGCTTCGCCCAGTACTTTTAAACAATTGCGGCGAATTTTCAGGCTGGCCAGGACCCCTCCCCCTCCCTTTCTCTCTGTACAAGAACAAGAAGGAGATAATTTCATTGAGAGAAACTCATAAATTATGTAATGCAATCGCTTTCCTTTTTTTTTTTTTTTTAAACAGTTTCATCTAGCCTGTCGGCAGATGAACATCGACCTTACTCTTCCTAATAATTTGTATCTTCTTTTCCCGATGCCGGGATGAATTTATCATTGCGAAGTTAATTCGCATTTCTTTCGAGTCACTCGTTCGAAAACAGCGTTCGATGAAGGAGGAAAGAAATTCTTCAGCTCGATCAAACTCATCGCTGTATTTATACGCAACCCTCTGTTTCACCCCTGATTTCACCCCCGAATGTGAATGGAGATTCTTCTCTGCAACGCGAGGATTCGTCCCTTGAAGCGAAAAAAAAAAGAGAAAGCAGAAGAGGGGAAAAAAGGGGGAACGATAGTCTCCAGAGGTAACTAACCTAACCTGCAACCCCTAAAACCAGCCGCGTCGCGCGCCATATACTTCGCGTTGGTGGTGAATGTCTGTAGAAGGGAAGCAGACACGGCCGCGATATAATTAGCAGAAATTAGAGTTAGGTCAGAAAGCAAAGTTATCGAGGTGAGTTTCGACGCTGTTCCTGCTTGATGCTTCTCTCCCCCCCCCCTCTGTTCTGATATAATTACTAATTAATTACCGTTCCGTTGGTCCTTTCGGCGGCAGCCAGCTTAAAAGGACACCGCGAGCTAAGGATAATTCCTCCTCGTCGACGAGAACGATGGGAAAGGCGACTAACGACTTCCGTTTTAATAATTTTCGTCTCGCGAGACTGAATGAAGGGCAGGCTGGAGCGCAGGATTCCTCTTGTCTGCGCGATCGATATTTATTCGAGCAGAAGGTACGCGTCTGGACACTCTGTATTCGTACTTTAATTTTACAGTGATGTTGTTAACATGTTGGAACGATCGACGATTCAAGGGCATAAAAAAATTTCCATCGGAGGCACGACGAAGTAAAAGAAACAGAGGAACTTTGTGAATGCTTTCATGCACACGAAAAATCATCTAACTCTCGAAAAGTGTATTGTTTCGCGTTTAGTAAAATTTCTTTGGGAAATTACAAACTAATCACTTTGCCAGTGTTGATTGATTTCATTTTACGAGATCTTCAGCAGTCTTCTTCGTCTTTACATAGGCTGTTATTAAAATTATTTACGTCATTATTATTAAGACATCCCGGGGGGGAATGTCGATTGTGCATAACTCGTGAATCGTATATCAACTTTGCAATCACGCCTAGAGAAGAAAGAGAAACTATGAAACGGAGCAACAAGATCCAACCAATTCTCCAAATCTCTTTCACAAAACAGCCTATCCACCGCCTACTCTCCTCCCTCGCTCCCCCTCTACCGCCAGTTTGAATATTCCCTAGACCGGATTATATTCCGCGCTTTTATTTATCGAGCGTCGGTATATGAAAAAAATGTAAAACTCGCCCCCAGGGTGCAGGTGTGTGTGTGTGTATATTTCATCGCGCGCACGTACGCGCGTGTGTATGTGTGTTGCAGGTTGCGAGTTCCCGGCGCAGTGGAACGGCCACTGGTTTCAATCGGGCAACGAGGGACTGGTGACGGTGAACGGGTCCATGATGACCAGCAAGGGCCGCTGCATCGAGACCAAAGACGACAAGTTCCTCATTCAGGACACGTGAGTCTCTCTTTCATTTGAATTGCAAGTGAGATATAGTCTGTCTCTCACCTAGATATACGCCTCTGTCTTTGTGTGCGTGCGTGTACGTACGGTTTGGCTATCGACACAGGCCGTGGCCGTCGATATGAAGCGATGCACAGATCGTATTGCGCGTCCCTTTATCCGCGTCAGTCCGACCCCCCGTCCCCTCTCTCTCTCTCTCTCTATTTCTCTCTGTCTGTCTCTCTCTTCCAGCCACCGAGCTTTTATTAATTAACTGCACCCTTCGTTGGCTGGACCCTCTGACAAAGAGCTCGAGGCGACGTGCCAACCGACACACAGCGCGGTATAAAACGTTTCTACGGTGAAATGCCGCGGTGCAAGTGTTCGGGGTTAACGGAGTAAACTAGGGGCAGTTGGCTGGCGTATGACGTGCCTATAAGAACTCGCGCGCGTTGTATTCGTTTCGATCACGTAATCGTTGATACTTTGCTGCTTGAACAGAAAATCGTAGAGAAACGTATTTCCCCTCCTTTAGATTGTACTTTTTCAATTCTCTACAATTCATGGCCTAAGAAGTTAGCTGTTGGTCTGAAAAATTCCGCGATGCGTGTACTCGTGGTTAAACTAAGGTGTTCCGAGAACTCGCGCGCGTTGGATTCGTTTCGATCACGTAATCGTTGATACTTTGCTGCTTGAACAGAAAATCGTAGAGAAACGTATTTCCCCTCCTTTAGATTGTACTTTTTCAATTCTCTACAATTCATGGCCTAAGAAGTTAGCTGTTGGTCTGAAAAATTCCGCGATGCGTGTACTCGTGGTTAAACTAAGGTGTTCCGAGAACTCGCGCGCGTTGGATTCGTTTCGATCACGTAATCGTTGATACTTTGCTGCTTGAACAGAAAATCGTAGAGAAACGTATTTCCCCTCCTTTAGATTGTACTTTTTCAATTCTCTACAATTCATGGCCTAAGAAGTTAGCTGTTGGTCTGAAAAATTCCGCGATGCGTGTACTCGTGGTTAAACTAAGATGTTCCGAGAACTCGCGCGTGTCAGATTCGTTTTGCTACCGATCACAGAATCGTCGATACTTGGAATAGTTGTATTAAAATTCGAGAAAATTCCAGAGAAATACATTTCTCCTCGTTTCGACTGTACTTTTTCAATTCTCTGCAGTTCGTGGTCTGAAAAGAAGATTAGTCCTTCGTTTAGAAAATTTTCGTTTCGACGTCGAACACGAGAAGAACACGAACACGTTGAATTTCTAAAAGAAACGTGTGTCTTTCGTCCCTTCTTAAGGTTGTGCTCTTTTAATTCCCCACGGTCCGCGCTCCAAGGGAAGAAAACTTACCGTGCGTTCTCGAGAATTTCTCAGAGAACTTTCCACGGCGTGGATCGAGCGAGGTTTTCTAATGTCTGAGTCGGAAATTCTCGTCTCTGGCCGCCCCCTCCCCCCCACCCCCCGGAAGAAAAAGAAATTTCTAAGCGTGGTGGGGTATATGTAGGAGGCACTGCCGGCGGTTGCAGCTTATCGGCGATCGTCGCGGCTTAAAGGCGACGTTGAACGGGAGCGAGCCTTAAGCTTCGCCGCGATACCGCCGGGGACAGAGAGCGGCGACGCGCGTAGATACTGTCTGCTCGCACGACAGCGAGAACCTTCTCTCTCTCTCTCTCTCTCTCTCTCCCTCCGCGAAATTGGATCCTGGTCGTGGCGTAAGTTGCGGATAACAAGTGCTTGGATTTCGGGCTGGCTGTATGTGCAATCGATAGTCGAGCGGTTGCAGAGCCCGCTCTCGCCTCCCCCGCGTTTCGCGCAACCAGATATTTTTCAATCAAATCCGCTGAATTTTTCCTACAGTATCGTGACTGTATCATCGAGGAATCTTGCGTATGTTTTCTGCTCGGATATCACGTATTAGGTATTTCAGTTCGTGCGTTGCGCGGAAGATCTTGAATCCTAGCCGCCATCTTTGAAATTCTTCTTCCCCCCCCCCCCCCCCCCAGCCCTTGATACTTGATACTAAGCAAGGAAACAAGATTTTCATACGGCGTTGAGGTTAGGAAGTTGCGATCTTGGAAGCTCGCCGGAGTTTTGGGAAAAACTTCGAAGAATTTCAGTGACAATTTCTTCGATGAGAGTTACCGAATAAATTTCGTTCGCTCGCGAGACTGCGAGGAAACGCGGCATCGACCCGGCCGTAGAAATCGAACACTCGAACGACAACCCTTGGATCTCTCTTCGAAATTCCCTCGTTATTCCACGGCAGTTAATATTAAATATTCTCCTCGTCATTCTCCTCGGCGTTTAAATTTCAAATTAGCGGGAAACGAGAGCTGGGACTCTCTCTCTCTCTCTCTTTCTCTCTCTGGCTTTCTCGGCATCGCTCGAGCGAAATATTCCGAAATTGTTTATCAGAATTTCATTTATTTGCTCTCTTAGCGCGTGAAACCTTAGAAGGCTGCGAGGGATGAAACTCCGGGGCAAAGTAGTACAATCAACGATAAGACGCGACCCAAGATGAGGATCCTTTATTCCGTTTCGTTTTATCTTCTCTCCCTCCTCTCTCTCTCTCTCTCTCTCTCTTTCTTCGCGAGATTCTTATATTCCTGAGTGACCTTAATATCCGCGCGCGGAAGAAGAATGAGAGAAAGAGGAGGTTAGCGAGATCATTTCGTGCACTTTGTGAAAATTCTATTTGGCCGGGGGTATCGTTGCTCTCGCCGTCTTGGGATAGATGGCGTCCCGCGATGAAAGATCAGCCATCTTTGAAAACTACGTTGAAATCTAAGGAAACGGTAGCCCCCGTTCCACGAATTCCTGAGACTCTTAATTCCCTTATCCCGTTTATGGTTATGGTGCCCCTTTCATTTTTCTTCTTTGGTTTCTGGGGGAATCCTCGACGTTTCGTCCTTGGATGGCGGACAGTTCTCAGCTGGAATTTTTATACTCTGCTAAATATACCACCTAGAACACAGCGACGTGCAGCGCTAAACTAAAAATAATAAGCTTTGGAAAATTCGTGTTGTAGCTGGAACCACGAAGCGTTGAGATGTGAAATCTGGTGCCCCCGAATCCTTAAAGAATGCGTAAAGTATCGAGCTTTCTAAAGCTTCTAAAGCTTTCTGTAATGATGATTATAAACAATATAGGCACACATCAGGTAGACTCAACCTTAAGGGATGCTTTGGAACTTTGAAATTGTTATAAATAATTTTATTAGTAAATATAATAGTTGTTTGAAATTTTAAAAATTTTTACTAATATTAAATAGTTAATTTTTTAAAGACAGTGTTATAAATATAATAAATAAATTATTAAATAAAAAAATTTTAATTTAAATTTAATTATTTTTGATATTTGTCAATTGGACAAATAAAATCATCATTCCTCTAATTATAATAATCAGTCTTGAAGATTCAGTCCTGAGCTTGACGATTCGAAAAGTCGAGCTTTGCACATCATAAATACAAAATATATAAACAAATATGTGGCACGGGGTGTAGAACATTTAGGGAAGAGTAACATAGAGGAAAAATCGAGTCTCAAGAATTGAACCGGAGGGATTGATGCATCCGGTGCAACCTGCTGACCTTCCGTCAAGCTTCCGGTGTGTTTTACACGATGGACGCTCGTCCATCAAAAAATTCAGCTGCCCAACGTTGCATATTTGGTCTTTATTGTCGCGATCTTCGTGAAACTTTCTTCCACCGTGCTTCCTCGACGTTTTCAACTCGCAACGGGCGTTTATCGTCTTTCTCGGCGAAGCGGCAGAGAATTACATTCCACGGTATTTAGGTTAATTTCGTTCCTCGAACTATTGTCGTGTCGGTAACAGGATTGTTTGGCTCTTGGAAATTTTGTTTTCGTGTCTTTTGGCGGATTTCCCGACTCTCCGAAGAATTTGAACGATTTCAATTGATAAATTAGCAAATGTAACATAAAAGGAATGGAAACAATTGACAAATTTCAACAGCGACTAAATAATAATTAGAAGATCTCGTAAAAATTCGAGAGATCGATGTTGAATTGTTTTTTCTTTCTTTTTTTTTTTGCGAAGAGTTGAATCATCGAACAATTTCTTCAATTTTTTCTTCGTATTGAATTTTTACGTAATTCAATTCGTACCGATATTTCATTCATTACAAGGTTCTCCACTTCCATTAAGAACTTCTAGCTTAATTTCATAATGTTTGAACAGAACGATGAAATACTGATGTACTGTTAATTTAAGTACATATTGCGTGAGCGCCAATTCTAAATTAATATGACGAAAAGCGTTAGCAGTTACTATATTAGCAGTAGCTTACACTTTAGCGAAGGTACGAGCAGTAGAAGTGGACGTTTCCAGTCAGACGCGTCTTCAAGTAGAAATATCGATCGATGCATTGGCACATTAAACAGAGTTGAGGAGATGTACCTTCAGTGTGACAGTGCAAACTTATTAAAACGCGTCAAATTTAATTTTCGTTTGCATTCCTTCCTACAAAATTGTTAACATCAGGTAAATAAGGAAGATAAAGTTAAAATTACATGAAACTCGTAGTATTTTATTATTGATTTGATTTAAATTTCTGACAGTTTATCGTGGAAATTCGTGGAATAATTTTGCGAAAGAAGAAAAATTATTTAAAAACCAGGAAATGATTGGTTGGCGAATCTCAGGAATTTGGGGAATTTGGGGAAATTGGGAAATCGTGTGCCTGGAAAATTCGGATTAGGAATTCTGATAATTAGAAAATTAGAGTTTTAGGAATTGGAGACGAGGAGAGATTAAATTATTAGATAATTTGACAGTACAGAATCAGAGAGACTCGGTATTTTAAGGAACTTCAATTCAAAAATTATTTAAAATATTAATACTCAAATATTGTCGAGAAATTTATTATTGGGCGAATCAGACGAATGTTTCGTAATATCTTGTCTCTATAATTGCACAGTGCAAAATTTCCTTCCTAAAATTCACGGTGACCCTCGATCTATCCAAAATCTCCAACGATTCTCAACCGAATCCCCTGAATCTCAATTAATCAAATCGAAAATTAAACCACTGTGGCTAACCATCGATGCCGCGTTCAAGTTCAAAAATCAAACTCAATCAAACTCGGCCCATCGCGACAGTTCCTTTCAAACCTTATCATAACTCAAGGAACTAGCATTCTGTACCCTCGTTGACACGCGAACGTTCGACGAAAAGTTGACAACCGCTGGCTCGGGGGTTGGGACAAAACGAGCGTCGCGGCTCGAAAGATCTGGCGAAAGTTGCAGGCGGACAAGATAGCCTTGGTAACCGGGCGAAGTTGAGAGTTAAGTTTTAATTAATGTAATGGAGAGTAGCGCGTGATTAGCCTTCCAATCAGCGAGCTCCTCTTTTCGAGAACGTGGCTTGGCGAGAAAGCAGAAAAGAGAAAAAAAAAAAACGAAAAAAAAACAAAAAGAAGAAGAAGAAGAAGAAGAGGAGGAGGAGGAGGGGAAGAAAAAAATGAAAAACGACGAGCAAAGAAATAAAAAAAGGAGGGTTGGAGAGGGATGTCCTCTCGCGTGGCGAAATCTGAGCATAGCGGGGCTGGTAAATGGGCCAATCGACGTCATTACCATTAAGATTCTTTGATTCGAGTGGCGGGAAGCGACGAGAGAAGAGGTCAGGCGAGCGAATTTACCGAGGGAAGGGATTACTCGGGTTACTCCGAGCATTTGGTTAATATCTTTCGGCGACTTTTAATTGATTTGTTAATGCGCTTTCTACGTTCTTGCGTTTGCAGACGAGTCGTTTCGTGCTTGATGCTGGACATTCGCAGGTAGAAGAGTAAATAAACAGAATTGTTTCTACTACTCTCGCAAATACGAAACTGTAATATAAAATTTTACTATACTTTTCATTATACCTTAATATTACAAAATATTACGTGGGTAATAAAATTTATGCTATTGTATTAAATTTGTTATTTATATTTAAATTTTTACTATATTGTGATGTCGATTTATGTTGTACACAATGCACAATAATACGATACAAATATTACACATAAATTATAGATACAAATATAGAAATAAATGAACGTATGATACTACATAGATACGTAATTGTAATGTGATAGAATATGAAATGCAAATTTGAAACCAGCTGATACATCACTATCGGAAACGATTCCTCGCCTTCCCTTCCGTTGAAATGGAAAATAAGAGATACTTTTCGTTGTTCCGGTGAGAAACGAGAAACTTAGTTCTTGGCGATTAAAATTAAACTGCAAAATTGGCCGACGATCCCCCAGTGAGGGGAGCAGGTAATCGTGAATTTTCTAAACGTTCTCCGCCGGTTCGATTCCGCAAGTCCACTCGAACTCTGATTAACTCCCGGGCGCGATCAATTATCGAGTCGGTCTAACAAATCGTCGAGCTCCCCGGAAAGTTTCGCCGCATTAAAATCTGATATCGAGTCGGTGTTGCCGAACGACAACCACTCTCACCGTGGAAATTTTATTATTATCGATATTATTATTGTCAAGTTATTGGCCAAGTTTCTGCGAGACAAATGGCTTGCGTTTCCCGCGCTCCGTTAAAATCGTTATTTCTCGCGGTGTACTTCGATCGGTGTGCAATTTTTCTCCCCTCCCACGTACGGGAGGGAAATTGTTCTTTTTTTTTCTTTTTAATTCTCTGTCTACTTTTCTAATTTTGTCGACAAATTGATATTTATTCGAAAGAAAGAAAAATCATAGTGTGTCGGCGATTAAAAGTTGCGTGGAATAAGATTCCTAACCTCAATCGTTACAATTAACTTTTGTCGTTGATTGTTCTTTATTTTCTGAAATTTTCTGTCTACTTTTCTAATTTTGTCGATAAAGTTGTTGCTCGGAAGGAAATTGACATTTATTCGAAAGAAAAATCATAGTGCATCGACGACTAAAAGTTGCCCGGATCAAGATTTCTAACCTCAATCGGTACAGTTTGTTACAGTTGACTTTTATCGTTGATTATTCTCTCCTTGTTTATTAATTTTCTGTCTACTTTTCTAATTCTGTCGACAAATTGTTGCTCGGAAGGAAATTGACATTTATTCGAAAGAAAAATCATAGTGCATCGACGACTAAAAGTTGCCCAGATCAAGATTTCTAACCTCAATCGGTACAGTTTGTTACAGTTGACTTTTATCGTTGATTATTCTCTCCTTGTTTATTAATTTTCTGTCTACTTTTCTAATTCTGTCGACAAATTGTTGCTCGGAAGGAAATTGACATTTATTCGAAAGAAAAATCATAGTGCATCGACGACTAAAAGTTGCCCGGATCAAGATTTCTAACCTCAATCGGTACAGTTTGTTACAGTTGACTTTTATCGTTGATTATTCTCTCCTTGTTTATTAATTTTCTGTCTACTTTTCTAATTCTGTCGACAAATTGTTGCTCGGAAGGAAATTGACATTTATTCGAAAGAAAAATCATAGTGCATCGACGACTAAAAGTTGCCCGGATCAAGATTTCTAACCTCAATCGGTACAGTTTGTTACAGTTGACTTTTATCGTTGATTATTCTCTCCTTGTTTATTAATTTTCTGTCTATTTTTCTAATTCTGTCGACAAATTGTTGCTCGGAAGGAAGTTGACATTTATTCGAGAAAAGGATCGTAGCGTATCGACGACTAAAAGTCGTCGTGGAGCAAGATTCCTAACCTCAATCGGTACAGTTGCGTTTACCGCAGAACTAATTATAGTCGGCGAAAGGTTAAACGGCCAGTGGAAAATAAAAAGAAGAGAAAAAGAAAGAGGAAAAGGCTGAAGCGTCGAGTTCCGCAATTACGCGAACGACCACCCGCGGTCGAAATAATTTCAATTTGTTAAGTCACGGCAATTGGTATCCACGTTGCGCGCGGTGTAGCCGTCATCAAGTCATTGAGACAAGATTTTTCCTAGGGTGGAGGAGTGGGGAGCGGATAATTGGAAAATAGCCCTCTATTTCACAATTATTCCGTATCAGCGGTGCTCACGCTGCGTTGCGTTAGAAATAACGAAATTATTATCATTAACAGTCTGATTGGATTAATGGACCCTCGAAGTCGCCATTCCGCCGTTCCAGCTTTAAATGTTTACCGTTCGTACGATCGCGATTGCGAATTAAACCGCGGCTCAACCACTTTCCCTGATCCGATGTTTTGTTACCTCGTGTTTGTTGAAAAATTATTAATTCAGAATTTTCATATTTTCACTTGATTTTCCTGTTTGTAAAATTTATTTATTTGCACGAAAGACGGGGAACTATCTTCACACGTAAAATTAAACTAGCAACTTTCCTACAAAGGTTATTTATAACGTCAAAATTTCTCATCTGTAGTTTAATAAAGGATTAATTGTTAAATTCAATTCTGATTCCACTTGTAGATTATTAGCAGTTTAAATATATTCTACGTCTCACAGACTGAAGAGCGCTTAGCGCGGCAGTTTATAGTCGAACTGGCCTAAGCGGACGTTAAGATCAGTTGCCAGCACTCGGGGAGGTCGATGCATCTCAAACGCAGTCTCGAAAGCTCTGGCCACGATCCGATAGATGTTCCGTACAGGTTTCTCCGTAGGTGGATATCGATTATCTCGGTGGTGTCGTTAACGAGGCGTCGCGATGCTCAGGTCCCCGACGTTGCGTTACACTTAGTACATCCACTGTCGAACATGATTCTCATTCCCCACATTTCTTCCCCCGTGAACGTACATCACAAATTTCTCGCCGACAATTGCGTAAAAGTTATCAGTGTAAATTTGGAAGTTCGACGTTCGAGTGAAAGTTTCCAAACACGTACAACTTTCGAGTCGAATAATTAAATGAAAATTCGGAAGAAATTTGATCGATGTATACAATTTTCGCGCGGTTCAACTGAAATTCCCAAAGAGAGAATTCATTTCCCACCGACGATTCAACGCGAAACGAAAACCAACGATCCAACGGGTACGTCCTCCAATCGCTGGCGAAGCATTCGGAAAACAAGTCGGGAAACGAAATGAAATTACCAAATAATTAAAACATTAAAATTCTACGCGGGTCCTTCGTGTGCGAGGAATGAAACTGAATACATCGCGATTCAATGGGAAAAACGCGTTCCCATCCCACGTACGGACGAAAAAAAAAAAAAAAAAAAAATTGATTGAAATTTAATGAAACGTATTTCAATAAACACGGGGGAAGAATTCCGTATTAATATCGCACAATAAATTACGCGCCATATTCGCCGAGTGAAACAAGTGGTGAAGAGAGAGAGAGGGAGAGAGAGAGAAAAAAAAGTAATTGCCAAGCCTTCTACGAGATAATTTCACCGAATCGCGATTTCTATCGTGCGTAAGGGAAATTTTTATTTATTTATTTATTTATTTATTTTTTTCATTGAGAACCCATCCACTTGCAGCGTATAATTTAATCACAGCGGAATATCGAAACACAACGTGGCGGATTTACATTGGCCCTTTTTCCAAAGCGAGGCTTTGCTCCGATATTTTATTTATTTATTTATTTATTTATTTATTTATTTATTTATTTATTTACGATGCCTTGTTAGCAATTACGTGCCTCGTTTTCGTCGCGAAAATTTTATTTTTTTCTTCATGACTGCGTCGTTCTCCAGCTGGAAATCATCGAGCTGCTCGATCACTCGATTTTCACGAAACAGCCGTTTAAAATTCATAAATTATACCGTGCACGGCATAATCGCGGCGCAATTGGCGGACGAGTGAATTGAAAATGTAGAATGATATTTTCTCTCTTTCTTTTACGGTATGGTAATTGTGGTACGGTGATATTGAAGTTTCTTCTTCTGAAGAACGAGGAAGCACCTGGACAGACTTTATCCTGCAAACTTTTACTTTTTCACGTGAAATTTGTTGTCTTGTCGCGATAAATGAGACGCCCTTTGTGTTTGAACGGTCAGTTTCATTCGCCAGCCATCTACGATGATTTTAATTTTCATTTCACATCGGAAATTCGTATTATCATTCGCTGATGGGAATTTCATGCGCCGCGCCAGTCGTCGAAATTCTTTCCAATTTCGTTGTTAATCGATATATCGAGGACGCGACGCGTAGGTTTAATCATTCTGTTTTTTATCGCCCACTTTGCGAATTTTATTTCATTGTCGAAAAATTAATATGCATGCATTTTTTTATATGTCGTATTGCGACGTAGTATTTCAAATTGAAACTGGAATGAAGAATGTTTCGCGGAATTTTTCACATCAGGTGTATTTATAGTCGTTACAGTTTTATCCGTGACGAGAGATTAACTTGGCCGACGACTTATTTTTTTACGAATGAAAAATTAAACAAAATTGGAGGATTAAAATTAAAAATTAAAGAAACTATCAGATTAAAATGAGGTATATTCTATGCACTATGAAAAGTCAAATTGTTGCAGCAATTGTTATCTCCAACGTATTGTCATTCGTAAAGAAAATTATACAAAACTCGCGCGATGGTCACGTATAAATTCTCGAGATAAGAAATTCATAGTTCTACAGATTGATCGACGATTATTCCGCGGTATATAAAACAGTCTCGCTAAATGCCTGCTGAATCATACTTTTCCATTTAGCTTCCGTGTACTTGCGTTTCGTCCAATTTCTGCCTCTTCGTAATTTCATAATTCCGACGCATGAAACTGATGTTTTCATCGCGCGAAGAAAAGACGGAGATTGGATATTTTTTTTCGCTCTCCCTGATAAATATCCATGGGAAGGGGGCGGGGGGGGGGGGGGAGGCGCGTTTGAATATTTTCGCGGACGTGTGCCGAAATAAATCAATTTTAATAGCTTTCGGGAGTTTGTTTTATCGACGAGCCGCGAACGAATCGAAAAATAATTCGAAACGGTATTGTGAAACGGGCGAGGCGATGAAAATGTGTGTAAAATAAAAATAGAAAAAAAAAAGGAAGGGGCGCGTGGGGTGGGGAGGGGGTGGGAAATTGTTTCGAGGCAAAAGGGGCGGCAGGGAGGGGGAAATTGAAATTAATCGAACGCCGGGGCTTGTTTTCGAAAATCGTAGCGCGCGTTTTATGCAAACGATGTTCCTCTACGCACAGAAGAAGAAAAAAAAAAAAAAAGAACAAATTGCTCGGTGCAAAAATGTCCGTGTCTTACGCTTGAATGGATCTACTAGTGTGTCCTTTCGAAGATATTGCTTCCAACGACGAGGAACGTCGTTTTAATTACATTGCTAGGAAGAAATTCAAAGGCGAGAAGATCAATTCCACGTTCGGTGCAAAAATCACCAGAAAAATTCGTTCCAACCAGAAATTCTCGCCCGCCTGGGGAGAACCTCGTTCGCAGGTCCGAACCTCATCACCGCAGCCGGAACGTTTCAGAGTCTCGAAGCTCTCGAGCTCGCCCCGTGAAAAAATTCTCTCGCCTTCATTATGACAAAAAAATAAGAGCTAATAAAGGACCGCCAGGCCGCAAGAGACCGTCCCATGTTCGCGGAACCGTAGAAATCGCGTTGGAATATGGACTCGATGAAATGAAAGAGAGAGAGAGAGAGAGAAAGTTATATTGCCTTCGCCGTTGACCACATGTCGCCGACACATGAATAATATCCCGCGGATTTCCCCTCGGCGACGACGCTAGCTACGCGATCGACAGTCGATCCGTTGATTGGATTCGAATTGGAGGGAAAGTTTATCTGTCCATCGACGCGCGTTACTTCCGGGAATTATTTCGGCCTCCAGCCGTGTCTACGGCCAGTCTGGGAAGGGTAATGGCGACGGCTGGACGCCTGGTGATGGATATACTTTATTATGGAATTGTCAGCCGGGGCAGATGAGATCCTGATGGCATTGAACCACGCTCACGGTGACCCGTGTTCGAGCTTGACGCGCTCGTTGACGGATGAATTGGGAATTTCTTGCCTGCTTTCGAGGAATTCGGCCTGCTCCCCGATCGACGACGGAGAATTTTGATGAAGCTCCGCGAGAAATCAGCGCGATCAGAAATCAGGGAGATCTTCGCTTCAATCGCGAAGAGAGAGAGAGAGAGAGAGAGAATTATCGCGAAGAGACCAAGATTGAGACACCGAGGCGGAATAAAAGGTGCAGCAATTACCCAGCGAGGAAAACTTCCTCCTAGCGAGTAACCTAAATGGCCAATCGCGGAGGATTTCAGACAATCATTTTGTCCCGTCTCGCGCAAAACTGCCGATCTTTCGTTGGAGCCTTCCCCCCTCACCCCCCTTCCCCCTTTAAAACTGAAACTTTCGGTGTCCCCGTTTCCCTCGGTTCGGCGAGAACGCGCCGAGAAACACCGAAACGTGTAGGCAACGAGAAATTATCGAGGCGGCGACGTCGGGTTTCCAGGCGATCCGCTCGCTGAAGCTCGCGAGTCTCGCCCGGTACCGCGAGACAATGAACAATGGGACCGAGCAGATTCGCATAGCTGAACGCCTCGTTGAGGATCCGCGAAAGATGGAATTCGAAGCTTCCTGTTCGGTAGGCAGTCACAAAAGAGAGAGGAGCCGGAAGAAGCTATTTACCTCGCCGGATGCAACTAGCAAACACGGATAAGAAACGGATGAAAGTGATAAAAATACAGGGTGTCCCGTTCCCAGCAGTTGTCTCAATCTATTTTATCAAGGAAAGAAATAATATTCACTTTGCCTCGACATTTCTGGAGACTTCGAGACGATCTTTAAAAGAAAAAGGAAAAAGTAAAATTGATCTGTCATCTCTCAGAGTTATTTAAAGTGAAAAGAAAGTTACCAGAAAGTTATTATCCTATTCGTACTCGAGGTGGTGACCTCGTGAATGCACTAGCTAACTCTATCTTTAATTATATAGGTTCTTTTTAGGATAATTTTTAGGTAATTATAGGATAATTATAGATAATTATTAGGATAATTTTATAGGTTCCCTTTTCTCAGATTTTTATGATCTAAAGAACAATTTTATATAGATTTTTATAATTTTTACTATCTGAAGGATAACGAAGACTCTCTCCAGTCTTTTTTCGGACACTCTGTATATAAGTCGACTGCAGTCCCGTCCAACTTTCCAATCGTACGACGCTTCAACGTCGCTCCGGCTTGTTTTTATAATAAAAGTGAATCCTCAGGATAGATGGATCGAAGAGAGATCTTGATTTACTTAGATCGACAATTGGATCTCGCCTGATGGCCACTGTTTAACAGGTATTGTTTGAAGTTAGGCTTATTGTCCGTCGCGCGGCTATTATTTGAGTTTAGGACCCGCGGATATTGTTGGTCAGGATACGGCGTTGTATAGCTATTATTTGAGCTCAGACCTGGTGAATGAGATCCGAGTCTATGGATTAGAATATTATGTCGTATGTGAGTGACCGGCGAAATTTAACTACGTGGGTCAGAGAGATGATCAATCTCCGGGCGAGAACCGTGCGAGTTGGATAATCAAGCGTTGAATTTTTCAACGTACAATTTTCAGCTGAGGATAACTTTTTAGCGCTCCAGATTTTCCGGAGATTTGTGTCACACGGTTGACAATAACGTAACCAACGTGCAAAAGCGCGGGGATTACACGCTCGTGAAAAATTTAATTCCCCCCGGCTGAAAATCTCTACGTGAAAAATTCTTCACTGAAAGAAACTTCTCTGTACCTTGTAAAAACCATTCAGAGTCATTTAATATTCCAGAAACCGCCCCGTCGAAAGTTCCACAATCTCGCTACTTTATCAGGATCTTCTTTCCTTTTTCTTTTCTTTTTTTTTTTTTTTTTCGCCCTCGGNTTTTTCTTTTTTTTTTTTTTTTTTTTTTTTTTTTTTTTTTATCCTATTATCTAGAAAATGTCTCCCGTAACTTACTACGAGAGTTCATATTCGTCTATTCCCCGGATTTTTTCTATTATCCATCAAAAATAGTTCCCAGTTCCACGTAAGAGTGAAGTAATTCTAAATTAGAAAGTTTATGGGCTTGAAACCGCACAGTGACATTTATCAATAACCATAGTTAGAACCTTCAGAAATCGAGATCAGACAGCGTCAGATTTTCTGACAAGTGTCTGGAGAGAGAAAAAGGGGGAAAAAAATTGCTGATCCGTATCGCGGATGTAATTTTTAGCATCTGTCGAAGATTTTAAATTGGAGGGTTTTTACTGCCAGAGCCGGCATAAAATATTCAATGTGTGAAATTTTGAGATTGACCCAAATTCCGTTTCAATGCAAACTTGCCAACCCAAACAAGTGGAAACCAATAATCATTAAACGAGTCTGGAGAGCCCGTTATCGTAAAGCAGACCATTTAACGACGATTATTTCAAGTTTGAACATTAAAGTGACCCGGATTTGTTCGCGATTTTGATTTATGCCCAACTGAGCTACTAAAATACACGGCTCGTTGCAATCCGTCTGATTAATCTCAATTTCATCTCCGGGGGAAGTTGAATAGCTAAAAATGGACATTTCAAATTCGAATTGTCGAGAACAAATAGACTTGCAGATTACCGAATGATCGAAAAAACGAACGTGTCGAACATTTCAAGATTTGAAACGGTAATTTTCGCTAATTCGGGATTCGAATTGCCGAAAGCAGATAGCTTTGGTTACAGAAACCACGACGAGAGGTTCTACAATTGAAAATCGTCAAAAATTTCAATCTGAAAAATCTGAGAATCCTCGAATGATCCGAAGTGTTCCAAAAATCGATAGAATTCCGGTTGTTCTGGCGATCTAACCTCAAAAGGCCAACGCGATCGCAGCGCTTAGTGGGATCGCGTAGGTTATGATGACCGTGTGTGGGGGGAGGGGGAAGCATAGTGGTCCTGAACCTGGGTCGAAATAAAAATTAAGCTGGCCATTAAACGGGAACATTGGGGGCAGAAAGGGAATATAACCGGTTGGCCGGCTGATTAAAATAAATTGTCGGCGCGCGTGTTCCTTGAATAGGGCGAGATTAAAGAGTAGGTGGAGAATCGCGAGGACCAGCTGAAAGTTTCAACCACGGGTCACGACCTTAATTTCTTCTCTCCCTCTCTCTCTCTCTTTCGTTCGCTGGCTCGCTCGTCTTCTTTGTCCGCTTTTGAGCTACGAAAATGGCCGGCGTCAGTGTGTGCGCGAGCGTGTCGTCACCAGTGCATGAATAAATAAAAGGAACCTGCACCAACCGGAGAAACCAGCGTGGAAAGAGGAACAGAGGGTTATCGAGGCTGATACGAAGCTGGTCGACCGAGTTTGGCCATCGAAATAACACGCCTAATCGATCAACTGTCCCGTTCCCAACTTTCGTCATCTGTCTAGATGTCGTGGAAATTTGTACGATCTGCTTTGCTTTTTACAAAACGATTTGAACAGGCAACTGAACAACAGTTAAATTTCGCTGTCAACCGGCGACTGAAGCGTAGAATTTTCATTCGAGAACGTTAAAGTAAAAGAAAGAGAAAAAAACTTTGTAATACAGTGCAGTTCTTTTTCTTATTGTCTTTTTCTTAGCGTTTGTTTGCACATTTTACACGAATGATCATTTGAATTTCTTCAAAATACACTTGCACCTTGAAACATAAGACTTCGAACAAAAATTAGAAATTGGTTATTTTGACCAATTTTTGGTACTTTTAATATTAACATGTATTATATTTTATAGACATAAACTCCTGAACGTTGTTGTTGGTCGGTCTTTTAAAAATTGAGAAGACTGACGGATCTTTCATTTTTCAGAAATAATTTAAATGTTACTGAAGTCTGGATTATAAATCGATACCTATTATTTTTTTCTTTTCTCTTTTTTCTCCTTCTTCTCCCCTCGAACTTTGTACACGTGGAACATGGAATTAGTTTAATGGTGTTGTAGAGGGTTGATGTTTGATTTGAGTAGGGTCTCCGATGGGGTGTTTTTGATATTTCTGAGAGGAGTTTGATAGCTTCTGTTGGGAACTCGTGCAGATTGCGGATGACGGGTTATGGAATATTTGAAGAGGCTGATTTCCGTGGGTCCCGTGGTGCTCGGATGTTTGTGCAAGGTTGCAGGAAAGGTTAATTGAACAGTATGATGAGAACGATAAAGAACAGTTGTAACACTCCGTTTCTCCGATATTGCGAATGTCACTCGTAACTTGTTCACTTGATAATTAGACCATTCGAATTTTATAACCACTTTTCGTAATAATCAAAATATATTTCTCAGTCGTGGCATTCCAAAACAAATTTCAATCTAACTTACCTACAGAAATCAAATTTTCCCTCAATCGTTTCTCGCAACAAACATCAGCTAAAGTTTCGATTCTGGATTGCTTATTGAACCTCAGATATCGATCGACCACAACGAAAAGAAAATTCATTAGGAGCAGAAACTCTTTCTTTGACATAATAACGCCAAGTCCGATTCGCTCTTGAGTGATTGATTGATGTTCTTTCTGGTCGTGGTGCACGATGAAAAAATGAAAAAAAAAAAAAGTAAAAAAAGTAAACGTTGCGTTAAAGCAACAGGTCAAACTTTAAAATTTAATTCATTCGCCCAAAACCGTTTCTTATAAATTGGACAGCCTCTTCGGAGAAAATAATCCTTCAACAGCGACGTAGACGCGACGCGAACATCTTGACAATTTACTCGAGTCCTTTGTCTCGGAAACAGACGATTAAAATCGTGGCACCGTTCGTCGAGGAAGCTTTGACATTTTTCTTGATTGAATGGAGAAACGTTCCGGTCTGTCCTTTTCATCTCTTCTGGCAGACAATGAATTTTCAAGTGATCCGATTTCGGTGATAAATAACTGTTTCCTTTGAGATTCGTTGCCGATGGCTGAATGTATAGTAAAAGTTGGTTGTGTTATAAATTTATTTCTTTGAAAGAACAAATCATCGTTCTTTCTTCAGAGTATCTGACCGATTTGTGATCAAATTTTCAACATGATCACGTAGAAGAAAGTGTAATTATAGTACAACAGTAGATGGAGCAGTGATAAACGCTCGTATTTAGTAATTCTCTGTTTGTTTCGAGCGATATTCGCACATTTCCTTAAAATTTCCATGCTGCTATCAATTATCGAAACGAACATTTGTTCTGCCGTTTCTTGCGAGGATGCTTTCTTTCAGGGAGTTTCCACGACGAGAATAATCGTCGGTAACGGCAGACGGAACAACGAGGATAATTCCTCGAACTTCACCCTTCCGCAAGCTTTTTCCTCGCGTCTATGATGAACCACCCGGCTAGCAAGGAAACTGTCTGTAATTATCCTCACCCTCTGTGCACATTTTTCTACCTCGTAGCAGAGCGATATCTCTTTCGCTGCAAGAAAATTTCCCGCTGTATGGCAATAAACGCGATTACCAAATAGCCGCGAAAGATATGTCGTCGCTTCTGTCTTTCGATTTCTATTGCATTTCGATCTCGGTCTCGAAATTGTTGAACAAATTACGCGAACTTCTGTAATTTTAAAGTTGCAGATCCTTTTTGATTTTAAGAAACACACATTGTACGTTCGAGGGTTGTTATTTTGGCAAATTCCAATCCTAATTTTCGCAACTTTTCGGCCCTTTGGACACAAAATCTTGTTGTCTCTGATTTTCTAATGTCAATCTTGAAATTTTTTCAACTTCCCAATCGTTATCATCATAATGTTCTAATTTTTTGTACAATTTTACAATACAAGAGTTGCTGCATGTTGCAGGTCACTGTCAGTCTAATTCTCTAATTTCTCACTTCTCGACATCATTGTTTCTGATTTTCTAATTTCAATCTCAATATTATCCCACCTCGTTGTTTCTGCTTACGATCCTAGAACCATCCTAATCGTAAGATCACCGTTACCCTAATTCTAACCGCCGTCGTTTCAAACGCCAAAAATCCGAAAATTCACCAACAGATTCAAAAATCCAATTCCTGAATGGGGAATCGCAATCAGCCCCCAGAGAGTGGGAGTGAGAAACATCGCTAGGAGAGTCACGGAAAGAAATGCGCCGAGAGAAACCTAGAGAGAGAGAGAGAGAGAGAAACCAGTGGCTTGATACATTGTTGCTTTTCCCTAGCGGTGTTTGCAGTGGCGCTGCATTGTTGCGCGCATCCCTCATCCTCCCTTTCATCCGGCACATGGCCGGTATACTCGTGGGAGCGGCGCACATCTCATATTAGCCGCTTAATTGTCTCTATTTGTCGAGGCCCTGGCATCCGACAATTCGCCATTGAACAGCCCGGGGCCTCCAGGCGAGAGAAAGGGGACAGAGTTTAGTCCGGTGGCTGGCCATAGCGCTGGCATCGCGAAAGTATCAGATCATTGGTCGCGCGTCGAGCTACATCCAGTTGATTTCGTAGATCTTCTTGAATGTGATTTCTTCAAATCGATCGATGAATATCGAGTCCATTGAGTGTTGCAGAGGTTGGCAATTTTCGATGAACGAATGGATTCAATTTCTTTGGAATGACTTGTGAATGGGGGAAAATTGTTACGATAGTCAGAGCGATTATGGGAGAATCGGTCAGATTGTGGAGTATCGAAGTGAATTTTTGGCGCAAGGTTTGGAAAATTTAGGTATTGCTTTTGAACAGCTGGGGTAACGATTGTTCGGACAACTTGATACTCGAGGATTTTGAAATTATTGAATTAAAAGACGTAGAGTAAATGTAATTATACATAACACTACTATAATTTATACAAATTAATATCGATCAATTTTAGTCCAGTTTCGTCTAGCGTACAAAAATGGAGTGGTCTGATCAATCAAATTAACGTCAGTTAAAATTCTAGTCAACTCAATTTTGTCGATTTTTTTATTCCCGTCTGACATACAAAAATGGAACAGTCTAATAAAATTTATACACATTTATCATGAAATTATAAAATTATTGTTATCGAATAATGTCTAAAATTTGTTCTCTTCCTTTCCTTCTTTTTTTTCTTTTCATTTTGTTCTTCTTGGAGAAAGAAAATCATGAAAATTCAAGACAGATTTTCAGTTTCTGGCCAAGGCTACAGATTAAAGTCTGGTCTAGTTTATTCAAGTTAACGTAGCTACGGTAATTGCATTTTATTTTGACAAGATTTTCGTGTTTCACAGGTTTTCCTCGGTTGCCATAATCCCTCCTGGCGTTCTCTTCCTCAATCTATTCTTTCTTGCCTCAGTGTCCCTGGGGTATCTTCGTTTCTCTTGCCTCTATTTCGTACCACCTAACCCCATCTCTCATTCCTTCCTCTATATATCCCACTTCTACCTTCCTCTCCTTTATTTTCGTCCCCTTTGTCTCCTCGCTAACTCTCTGCCAGACTGTGCATTCATAAAAAAGACAAATTTCGTTCTCCCAACAGGACAAAAATTGTCATTTTTCTCGTCGAATAAAGTTCGTTTGCTAGACGGTATCGGTTTTCGTGTTTTCGAGAATTTTATAAAATTCAGAACAGACGTCGATCAGGTATTTTTTTAATAAAACTTTGGAAAATTCTTTCAATATATATATATACATATATTTCTCTAGCAAGGAATTTATCGGAGTCTTGAAATATTTCTCCTGGCATTTTTTCAAACTTCCCTTTAAATAACAGACGATTCATCGTCACTTGCTTTTTAGAAATAAGTTTCAGACGTGAAAATTATTTCGTCCAAGTTAGAAAAATATAGTCGTAGCGTTTACCAGATAAAAGAAGTCTTCGTTATTCTTACAAAATATTTCAACAGCGGGCGTGTAGAAATTTCGTAAACCGTTATTCGCGCGAACGGCGAACAAGGGGGGGGGGGGAGTGGGAGAACACGCGAGAAAAACGGCGAAACCAAATCCAAACCCTTCCCCTCCGGTGGAGATCGAATTTCACGATCTGCAAAGACTATCCGGCTGTTATCGAGTTTCCCCCGGACCGATTACAAACCCACGATTCCCATCCCTTCCTCAAAACACCCGTCCAAACAGCAACAAACGCGTGCTCGTCCCTCTCCCCCTCTGTGAAATCAACCCCTTGTGTACGGATCCCTAGCGTGGAAACAGAATGATCCGGGAGATGAACGGAAAGGGTGGGAGGGGGAGGGGGCGATCGTGACCGGGCATACGCTCCTGGAATTGCGTTAAACGACCGAACGAAAGCGTGAAATAACGTTGCGATTATTGTGACCACCTCTGTCGTCGACGGTGCAATATACAGGACGTCTCCGAAGCGGTGGTTCGTAATTCCGAGGCAATATCCTTTTTCAGGATGCTTCATTTTCATCGGGGGTTCAATTGAATTATCGAAGATGTGCGACGTGTCAGACGTTTGTTTGATATAGTATATTACTGTATTAGTGTATTAGTTCATGTAGTGCTTAAGATAAATAATTCTAAAAATTATTTCGAACACTGAAAAATGAATTAAAAATCGAGAGATGTAGACACAGACTGATTGTAAATCTATAATGATTATTCGAATACCAGCACCTGTACACGCTTGTCTTCGTCCCCCTTCGCCCATTTTGAATCATCCTATATCAACCTCACTGCCGAAAGATACAAAGCCGCGATACGCTCGATAGTATTTTTATTACGTTCGTGGATAATTGTTTATGATGATTGCGATTGGGGGGATTGCAGGAGTGTGTGTGTGTGTGTATATATATAGGGGGTGTCAGAGGAGGAAGAGGAGAGGCAGAGGTTCGATCGGGTCGTTGGTCCCTGAATAACTCGGTTCAGCTGTAATGAAATGATGGCAGTTTTCTCGTCGCTGACCGCACGATACGGGACCCACTCGGCCGCGCATAGGGGCTGGAAAATGTGTTTACGAGCCTCGGCTGCGACGATTTAATAAGTGGCCTTTGGAACATGTGGCCCGTGATTCCCGGGCTATTATCGGGCTTAATGCTTTTTTATTAGGCATTGTTTTCCACCCTATTTTCCCCGAAATTCTCGCCGGATTTTGGAACAACAGTTCGGCCTCGGCCAGCTGAATCGACGGATTGTTTTCCGAATTAAATTACAAAGTTGCGAGATTGTACAAAGGTCGTCGGAGTTATTATACGTAAAAATTCAAACTGCAATTCCGCGAAAATAAAATATTCCTAGAATCTCTGTGGGAGAGCAGGCAAACCTCTGTTCTTGAAAATCGAAATGATCACAACTCTCGAATGTGAAGATTCAATTGAAAAAGCAAGGACGAGACATGATTGAATTTCGGGACATCACACGATAGAACATCACTTGCCACGTTCGGAGACGTAGAATTTACGGCGGCAATTGTGACTGTACGGTGTATAAATTCGTTTTCAAAATTCTGTCTCGTTGATCGGGTAAATAACGCGCAGTTCAAATGACGATCATTATTGTACGCGGATAATGCGATCAGCTTGCTACCGCGTTGCCAATTTGCGATTTACGTTTGAATCGTGACCGAATTCTGTGAAGTATCGGTTATTATTATGTTAGTATCAACTTTCCACGTTTCGTCCGTATTGGATCATTTTCGTGGATCGCTGCTCGTACAGCAATGCCATAACCCCGATAAAATTCAATCGTCGCCTTTCTGCTCTTCCAAGTAACTGCTTTTCGTAACGAGTGCGCGATGAAAACGAATTCTTATTTCACGCGTCCGCACTTTCAGACGATCGTACGCAAATAAATGTTATCGCGTTATCCGAAAGTTCCACAAATCCCGCGTGAGAAGAAATTTGGATATTTACAACCCTTCGGCAATTTACAATTCGTGCGTTTCACCCTTTGAAAAACGAAAGTGCCTGAGATGTCTGTGACACGTTTTTATTAAAACCGTTTTTTCACCAGCTTTCGCGGCGCAGACAGACGTTTCACGGACAATCAGTTACAATGCGAAACGTTTTCGGAGGGGGTTGATAATATTTTCGACGCCTCCGGGCGGTTGATTCTCCGCCTCTCGTTTTTTCAACGTGTCTTTCCTCTTCCTTATCCGCGCTTGTTTTCATCCACGCAGTCACCAGCACAGCCTCGATCATCGTGGATGATATCGACGTGCCCCGAGGGCGGGCACACGTACGATGGGAATTTGTTGAGCATCCCCCCTTTTCCAGTCGATTGTTTAATTAGCCGCTCACAGGCCGTTGAATCTTTTGCGTTGCTCTCTCGCCGCCGGGAACGCGTTGATTGAAGATGTTTTCGGCTATCCGGCGAATTAATTGAAATTGTCGGTGGCAGCGCACCCAGCACGAAAACACGTTTCCCCCCTTTTTTTTTTTTCTTTCTTTCTTTTTGTGTTTTTATTTCCGACTCTTCGATCCGTCTGACATTCGACTGCGCAATTTGCTTCTCTTTTCGTGTCTTTATTGTCATTTGATTATTATCTCCCCTCTCCCCTTTCCAACGTTTCGAATTATTTAAAATTTTCAACTGTTCAAATTATTGTCGAAATTTCTCGGCGCGAAACTTCGAACGAATTTCATATTTTTGCGGCACAGAGATCTTGAAGAGCGCTCGAAGAACGGTTTTCAATTATTGTTTCAAATCCATGCAGTGACTTTCAGTGACGATGACGCTTCGAAGTGTTTCGCGTTGCTGGAAATTTTCTTCTTGCCTCGGCGAGTAGCTGTGCTTTCCAAAAATTCGTCGTTTACGAAAAATACACGGGAAGGTGCACAGAAGCCGCAACCGACTGCCGAGAAATCCAATAATTTCGTGAAGCACTCCGCCTCGGTCCGAACTTCCTCTTCATTTTCCCCAAGGAGACTAATATTCCTGGTGAAAATCCTTCTTTATTCTCTCTCTCTCTCTCTCTCTCTCTCTCTCTTTACGTTCGCGGAAAAACGCGATTTTCCAGAAACGCGTCTTATCGCTTGCTACACGATTTTCCTTTTCGTCGTGCGCCGTGACGACAAACGACGCGGATTAAACGAGTTCCGAGCGTTTCGTCGCCGACTCGCTGGTAATCGAGTATCAGGCTCGGTGTGTTTCTGAATTAAAAGGCGTCCCGTCATCCTCGTGCTTTCAGACGGCTTGCCGCGTCCATTTTCCAAAGCTTGGAAACACGATATCCGATTTTCCACCTTTCTTGAGAGAGATTTTCCCCTTGCTCCGCGCTTTCCCACCTCGCGCTTGTCTTTGTCTCGCAGCGTGTCGGTTTGTCCGTCTTCGTTCAGCGTCGGTTCAGAGACGAGACAGGATAATGGAATTAAGGCTTGATTAATAAGTTGAGGAAAGGGTGGAAGTTGAGAGAAAGTTGAAGGAAAATAATTATGACGAATGTCCCGGGCTTCGTAGGTATCGTTCCGTCGATTCGAGGGAAACGGAGAGATAATCCGAGTTATCGAAAAGAGTAGACAACGTTCCGCGAGTAGTATTTGTAAAAATTCACCGAGAAACCGTGATAAAAGAAATGGAACGGGGGATTGTTTTATCTGCTCGAAATAACATATTCAGAATGTTACACCCCCGCGCGGAACAGATCGCAATCTGTTTATTACCGTCCAAGTGGTACGACACCCGTGCACAGTCAGAAAAGGCGGGAAAGTCTGAAAATTCATCTCACGTCCGCCGAAATCCCCGCCGTTGCATGTTTGCGCTGAATTACACACTCTCAGAAATATACTTAATGAAGAGTGTAACATTATACATTCAACATTTCCTATGCTTTGTACCATTAATTACTACGTTACATTATTCAAGTGGCGCAACGCCGTACATAATCAGGCCGAGGGAGGGAAGAACTTCGAGTTAATTCTACATTTCGCGAAATTTTCTTCCCACCCTTTCTTTGTACACTCGTTACCATCGAGATTACCTTAAACAAGACGTTTCGAGGGCCGGCGCAAAGGCCCTTCATCAAAGACACTTAAAGACAAGAAAAGACCCGGGCGCGCGCGCGCGCGCCGATGGAATTTGGAAGAAAAGGAATTCCGGTCGATATAGCGGACGCGCGCGTTCGTTAGAAACTCGCCGGGGCAACGAGGAGAGGAGGATCTGTTAACTTTCAGGACGTCTTGGAACGCTTAAAGCCCCGGCTTATACAAAGAAAATATTCAATTTCAAGTCTTTTGTAGGATTTCATTATCGAGGTCTCGGGCGAAATATCAAAAGTATTTTCCTTTTGCCAACCAACGCCCACCCTCTCTGTCCTCCCACCCACCCATCCACCCACCCACGTTCCCTCGACAGTTTCCATCCCACTCTCGCGCGCATTCGAGCTACCGGAATGCCTGACATCTTTCGTACATCGTTGAAACGCTAAACTTCAGCACGTTGCACGCTACGGGGAAGACCGACCCCGTAGCTCTAATTTACATTTTCAATTCCTTCCGTTCGCCTTGAAGGCTCGCGTCTAATTGAAACTAATAGCATCGCGGCCGCTACCTTCGCTACGCAATTATCGAACCATTAACCAAATAATCGGGGCACGCGGGCGGAGGTTCTCCGGTTGGTAGACGACTGGAAATTTTCAAGATATTAAAAGGTATGGAGTCCCATGGTGCGAAAATAGGGTAATGAGTTTTTTAAGGGAACAGGGAGAGTTGGTAATGGAACGGAGCCCGCTGTATTATTTGAATTAATGGGTTATTAATTAATTATTGATGAAGATACTTTTACGAAGGTTTAATTGTTACTGTTTTTCGGCACTAGTGATTGGTATGGCGTGTATTCGAGGTTAAACTTAGATTACGTTCGAGAAAATTCTAATTTCTAATGAACACTTGACGTAATTATGAATATTTGTTAGTGATATTAAATAATATTGCTGGTACCTTAAACATTTTAAACTAGTATTATACATAACAACACTTTATTTACTACTATTGCTATAATACTAATTTATATATACTAAGTATTACTATATTTACTAGTATTTAGTATAAATACTATTTATAATATACTAAGTATGTATAATTTAAAGTGTAGTATATGTATGTATTAGTATACACTAGTATATATAATTTAGTACATATAATACTAACACTTTCAATTAGTATTATATGTAATATTACATTCAAACAAATAACGGAAATCATTTTTCTCAGTTCGTTGCTACTCTCTCTCTCTCGAAACTTCATTTCACCACTGAAGATTCCCAAATCGAAGTCCTTAGAATCCACCCTAGAAAGCGATGCATTACATTTACGATTTTTTCCGAGCATTCGGAACGATAACTATATTACCGATCACACTTCCGGCCAATACGCATCCTCGAGGATCCGATTATCGATTTTTTTTTCCACAAACACGCACACGTGTTCAGTGGTAATTCGTTTAAGAAACCAACGAGAAAAAGACGGAGATAAAAAGAACGTATTTGTGTGTGTAGAATACGAAGCAAGCGTTCGACGCTGAATTTCGCGCGTCCGTCATTTTCCGCGCGGAAAAGAGAGCGGAACGAAGAAACGCTCGACGCTAATGGAGAACGTTCGAACGCGGGCGGGAAAATAAGCAGCGGGAAGATCCTTGTGGCAGGATACTTTTGCATTGAAACGTCGAACCGAGGCATCCGCCGCTTTCTTTTCGCCTATCATTCCTCCTCTCCTCTCGTCTTTTTCTCCTTTTCCCTCCCCTGGTTGGAAACTGCCGGCGCAAAATCGACACTGAGCGATGTGAAAGCTCGCGAGAAACGCGTAAAGGGCGAACGGTTCGAAGCCGCGCGTCTATTTTCCAAATTTCCAGCCTCGATCGTTTCTCGAGCTCCTTTAAGTCCTTCAATGGCGCACCGGTGGAGGCTCATGGTTGCTCGTGAAAAGGGGAAAGCCAGCGTTCGCTATCTTTTTCTTCCTCTTCTCTCGTCTCCTTTCTCTTTTTTTTTTTCTCTCTTTCGGCGAGCTTTTAAAATCTTCGCAAACGCTTCTGCTTCTCTGCGAAGGTTTAAGTTTTGGTGCAGCATTCTTCCTTTTCCTTCCCTCCGGATAAAATAGCGGTTTGAGTCGTGCGTAAAATTGCGTAACGGTAATTTGAAATTTTTTTCTTCTTCTTCTTCTAGAAAAATTCGCGAGAGAATTCGTCGATATTTGTAGTAATAATATCACGCCTTGGTCGCAGCGGCGCGAAACTTTCCGGCAATTTCGACCGGTTAGCCAGGAGGTTTTGTAACGAGTTGCGCCGAGAGGATATAATAAAACTCGGTGGCCAGAATTAGCCCACGTCGAAGGTGGGGAAAAGGAGGAGTTTTTTAATTAGGATCCCATCGGGGACCCCCTCGACCTCGTTAATAGATTCTTTTTTTCCTCTGCCGAAACTTCGGAGCCGGATAACAACGCCCCGCGAAACGAGGGCGTCTTCAAATTTGCATAGGGACAGTAACCACTGGTTACAGCCAGACAAGACATATTGTATGGTTATTTCCGTATTTAAAAGCCCTTTTTTCCAAGTACAAAAGCCGACTTATACCTTTTCGCCGGTTTAATACAGTCGGGGTTACGCCTTTCGAAAATTAAATGCCGCCAGAATCACGTGAAATTTAACTAATACGCGTTTTAATACCGCCATCACCGTGTTTTAGGAGAGAAAGAATTAAATACGTGACATAGAAATACATCTGTATATATTAACTCATCATTAAAGTAATCAATTGTGTGCATTGATTTCAGTAAAAATTTACCCTAAGAAAAAACAGAGACTGAAGTTCAAGATAGTGTGAAATATCTAACGAAGAAACTGCCGAATGAACATTCGTGCAAGTAAAATAAGCAAAAAAGACGAGATGTTTTATTTTATATTTTTAGTCAATATTTTCCTATTGTTCGTGGATATTTGCATACTCATTTTGCGTAAAAGTAAAATTCTTTATCTAAGGAAATACCACCTTTCTCCAATCTTCCAAGAATTTCAGAATTTTCTTTCGAAATTGTTCTCGGAAGATAAAGCACAATACGGCGTTGAAAACGCGCTTTGTTTGAAGTCGATAGCTCAATTCGTTCCTGAGATACGAGACTTCAAAGTTGGAGCTCTTAAAATGTAAGATAGCGCCAAGTAGTCATCGCGACTCATTCCTTGGAATGTACACATTGATACTAGGAATGATAGAAAACATTACTGACTCAACGTCCCTCGTCGATAAAACAGGTCAGCGTGGGAGTGCGACAAGGACGGAGATACTGAGATATTAAAAAATTACTCTTCTCTTTACACGACGATATCTCAAGAACGGAACGTCGTATCGGCATAATTCAGAAAGCATTTTAAAGAGGAAGATTCCTCGCTTCTCATACTGCTCGCGAACTTTCTCTGGAATGCTGCGAGAATTTTCTAGGCAATTAATAAGAATTGGAATTTTTGATGATACTTTAGAATTCCGATATCTAGTAATTTCTTTTTTTTTTTCATTTCAGTGAATTCGATAGTGCTTATATGATTAATATTGTAAACAATAGATTACCTGTAATGATAATAATCATCCGAAAAATGGAAAGTAACGAGATCTGAAATAGATCACTGATTGAAAATTGAGATGATGCATTATGAACGTATTAATGAAAAGTTTCAATTTGTTGTTAATTCTGGTGAATCCAGAATCTACGAAATTTCTTAATTTGACCCAGAAACCTCGACGTCAATTAATGTTCTCAACTCGGCGCATATATAAAAATTTAATGACACGTAGCTGCTTCGAAGTATATACCGCGTGCCCGGGCCATTAATGCAGCGTTCCATTTGAAAATTTTTCTCGTCAACTTATATCGAATTCTGCTCTTTAATATCGTGCTTGCGAAAAAAGATTGTAAGAATACGTTGAATATTTTCTTCCTTTGCAATTTCCTTCCAAATCCTGCAATTCTAGGGGAAAAAAATTGAAATATTCATACAGCTCTATACAGAAAATCCCATTTCTGAATCGTGGAAATTTTTATTATTTCTTCGACTCGAATTACTTGTAACAATTTACTATTTAACATAAGATAATTGGTATATAAAATATAAATTTACGGTCTGATAACAAAGTCCGTAAAGTCTAATACATTAATACAAGAAACATTTGATACTAATACAATACAGTACAAGAAAGTTTACGAAAAATTTTACAAACTAAACATTTTGACTTTTTCCCGTAAGAGTAGCTGATTAAACTGCTGTTCAAAGCTGAAGGATCAAGGCTGCAAAAACAAACCGAACAAAAAAAAAAAAAAAAAAAATGATTCGCGCAGCTAAACCGATTGGCCAATAGAACGGAGAGAATCGCGAAAGTTTCGCCGGACATTTATCACGTGAGCAAAAACCGTGATGGAGGAGGGGGGAAGGGGGGGAAGGGGGGGAACGGTATGCGAACCGATCATTTTTCGTCAGGAGAAAAAACAAACGTTGGAAATTCGGATCCGGATACGCGAATCGAATCAGTTGTATCGCATATTTGCGCGCTCGCTGCGCGAAACTATCCGAATTATTTCGATTTCGTGTACGAGGGCCTTTGTAACGCGATAGGTTTCCGATGTTACAGCGCCGCCTGCGGCCGCGGCATCGAGTTTCCGAATTCCCCCCGCGCATGTGTCTGGGTGTTTTCCTCCGCTATAATCTCGATTGCCAAAATAAAATCTGCGCCGAATGGTGTAGAGGTTCGATTCGCAGCTGTCCTTATTCCTCGTTAAACTTGCGCGAATGGCGTGAAACCCGAAAATATGAGGTCAGATCGAGTATCTGGTTTGAGGTTAGGCGAGATTGAATATGGCGAAGGTTATAATTTGAGGTTAGGTGATAACCGGTGTTCCAAAAAGGGGAAAATGACCGATAATTGTTTCTGCAGAATCTACGTACGTATTTTCCCATCAGTTTTATAGACACAGGTACACATTTGGTATCTGAGCTAAATTTCTGCCCACCTTCGTTTTTCTCGAATTACATCGATCCTGTTAATATATCAATAAATGATATAAATAAAAGTGATATTCTTACGAATATCATCGGACATAGAGCAGCAGTTTTTTTTTTTTTTTACCATCGAACGTTAACTCCAGAACTGTACGTAGAGCGAGATTCGAGCCGACACGCGAAAAAACCCTAGCCGATAGGACGATTAAAACAATTCGCTGAAAGAACCGGGAGCAGTCTCGTTTCATTAAACAAAACCCATTCGGCAGAGTCAGTTCATCAATATTGATCGGCAAAAAGCGGGCTACGCCTGTTGTGTCCGAGCATTTTGGCACAGTATTGCCGTGGAAAACAGCGGCGGCGAACAAACGAATTTCCGTCAAAGATTCAGCATCAGCCAACCAGAAAAAGCCGGCAAACAAACGCGCGGTCGGTTGTCCGGTCAAAATTCCATGTTGTTCAATTTGTTAACACTTTAAAGAGCACGGCGGCAAGCGGGACAGATCCCTCCGGCCGGCTTACAGCCTGCTGCCGTCAATAATGCACCGCGCGAGAACCGCCGGATTTTCCCAAACGCGGGAATATCCAGCAATTCCATTTGCAAAACCTTTAATCTTTAACGTTAAATCTTTGTTTTAAATCTTTGTCAAATCGCCGAGTGCTCCGAGCGTTAACTCGATCCCGATCGTTCAGTGTTGTATGGAATGTTCGTGTAGGGTTAGAACGTAGGAATGGATTAGGAATGGATATCAGCAGTCGCATTACTATTACTAGGGTAGAGTATAATAGCGTAGGAACACCAATATATTCCCAGTTATTTAATCTACTGTTCTAGATCGATCTAAATTCCATTAATCATTTAATCTTTGTTAAATCGCCTGGCGCTTCAATGTTAACTCGATGCGACTGTTTCCTGTTTCGCTCAATGTTGCATGGAATGTATGTTTGCGTAGGTTGGAAAATCTGGGAACAGCTTAGAAACAGCATTAGAATTACTTAGAGCGTAGAGTGTACTGATGTTCCTAATTATTTCATCTGAATTTCGTTCGCCAAACGAAAACTTCAACGTTAAATCTTCGCCAATCGTGTTCCAATGTTAGCTTGATACTGTTTCCTCGTCGGTCAAACGTTGTATTACGAAATGTTTGTGAAGGTTTGGAACAGTATTAGTATCACTGGCGCTACAATATACTAGTTACGAACGCTGCAATTCCCAGTTGTTTAATCCAACTTTTACAGTCATTTTGTTTAACGAGCGTTTCCTGTAAATAGTTGAATAAATCGTCGCGTATAACGAGAAACTGTTTCAGTTTATTAAACATAATTGTTTGGCTGCTTACTTAAAGGCGACGTAACTAGCGGAACTGGCCGGGAACTCGGGAATCTCACGAAACGGCCGTTCTTAAATCACGAAACACGGAAAGTCTGTGGACGCGGAGCACGAGGGGCGTGGGAGGGCGGTAGGAAGGGAGGTGCAGGGAATTTCAGGAATTGAATAATCGCCGGGAACAGTTCGTGCGCGCTCCATTGCGCTTTACTCTAAATCATTTCAGCAACAATTTCCCTCCAAGGATATAATCGCGCTGCATTTCGCCTCGAGTAAGGGTGGTGGGACGCCGTGAATAGCGAAAAGGGGGGGATAACAGAGAGTTCGATTGGAGCTGTGCACGCAGTCGTGCAAATTATTGCGTTTCGCATTAAACGCGTCACGAATCTCCTCCGCCGATTAAAACGCCCGGCAATTTGTTTGCCCCGCGTTCTCGAAGAATTTCCTCTCTTTTATTGCCTGAGAAAGGCACAAAGGCCGTAAAAAGGGACAAAGAATCGTTGCAGCACGAAGCTACCGAAATTGTTAATCGTATTTTCGCGAGTGCTGTTCGAGCATCTTCAGTTTGTGGCCGTTTGAAATTTTTTTAATATTATTTTTTAAACGATCGATTTATTTGTCGATCGTCTTGTTTCCTCGTAGTGTTCTGTCATGGGAGAAAGAATTTTGAAGACAAAGGTGAATTTAAGAATAACGGAGTGGAGGCAAATAGCGAAGAAACTTTGAGAAATTTACGTGCGACAGAGATGGGGGAAGGTTGTTTTGAAAATTTCCAACGTGAAATTAATTGTCAGGATTTGTATTATCGTCAGAGAAGTAATTGTTTCGCGTCTGTCTACGAGTAACCACAGTTAGCAGCTGTTTAGATTTGTAAAAGTACATGCACCTATGCCGGTAGATTTCTAGGGAATTTCGCCGTGTCTTCGGTGCACCATTTTTTGGTAAAATATTCCAGTTTACTGTAAATCGTGGAGCAGGAAGGTAATGCACAAGCCGCACCGATACAATATCGAGATAGTGTTCAACCATCCGGAATGCTGCTCGAGGCAGGAAACCCAGCGAATTATGTATCGAACGTGCAAGATTCTCGCGAACATGAGCTACGACAATCACTTTTCTACAGTACTACCAACTGCTTATATCATAGTTACCTAGCTGTACCTACATAAACCATTACTTCTCGATATTCCAACGTAACGGTCGATTTCAGATTATTTAACACCAGAACTGCCGAAAAATTTTGATGGAAAAAATAAAAAAAAAAAAAAAAAGAAAGAAATAGAAAACTTTATGACAGTCTGTCTCCAAAAATACAGTTTCCACTTCGTTAGTTCTAGCGTTAATGCCAATTTACACAAAAATAAATTTTCATTGCAATTGAGAAAGAGAAACGATTTGTGTTGCTGAAAGAAATTCGCAGAGATATTCGAGTGATTAGAAACAGAATACAGCGATCGTTTCAGCGATTATTAAGTACTTGAAAGAGCCGAACGTCAAAGAAAGGTATAAAAATCTTGGCCCGACCTGCCGGAAAAGCAAAGTGTCTGGCCCGTTGATCGACGCGGTTCACATTCCGTTTTCTAGAGCTGCTAGCGGATCCCGAAACTTTCGATAACATCGTAAACTCCCGTGCAAAAGTTTGCACGATGGAGTCGCCGTGGAAGTCAGAGATTCACGATTCTGTTACTGGATTATTTCTTCCCGTGAGTTTCTCCGATAATGCTCGCGCTCGATATTCTCCACCTTTTCCGCTCGTATCTTTTGCCTCTGGACCACGGCTACACTCTACCACTCTCATCTCTCTCTCTCTCTCTCCCCTCTTTCTCTGCATTTTTCCCCTTCTACATTTTTTTGACGAGACAAATTTTTGGTGACAAATTCAGGTCGCCTAAGCTGCCGGAAAGAAGTTGGATTAAATTTATTGCGCCGAGAGGATGGCGTTCGTCTTCTCAGGACAATGTTAGTACCAGGATTATCGTGAATTATGCCCGCGGGAGAATTTTTTACCACTCTGTTGGATTTTCCTCCATCCCTTTCGATCTTCTCCGACACTTTTCTTTTCCTCTCTCTTTCTAACTTGTGCTTCTCTTTGGCGTGACTCTGTCGAATTTTAATTCCCACGTTTGTTCCCGGCAAAGGAACAGTTCTTTTTCTTTTCTTTCTTTTTCGACAGAGACAGAGGAGTTTGCTTTTTTTTCTTTTCTTTTCTTTTTTTCAATGGTTCGTATTTGGTCAGATCAGCGCCATCAGCGCGCGGATCTATCTCGCGATACACGAGGCTGGGCTGTGCGCGCTCGCTTAAAATTTAATTCGAGCACAAATCCTCGGCTTTGTGGCGGTTCACCGGCCGTGATTGGCTGCCACCTAAGTTTAAGCTCGTCGGCTTTAGCCTCGCGCGTCGAGGAGCGTGCGTGCGCTCCTCGTAATCCGCCGAGAACCGTCGCCGTACGCGTGTACACGCTCGCTCGACGATAGATTTGCACGCGCCTGTGGATTAACCGATCAGAAAAGGGAAGACTACTCGTCAGAGTAAACTTTTTCGATAGGACTCGTCGTTTTCGAGACGCTGCTTGTTGAAGTTTCGCTCGCTATTGCGTCTCCCGGGGAAAAAAAAAATTGCATCGCAATTAAATGATAGTTGAACGATCAGTCGAACGATCAGAGTTCCGAAAACTATTTTTCGGAATACTTCTTGCGTGACAAATGATTTAATGATTTTAAAAGTATCGAAAGCCTTCGAATTTCATTGTTTCTTCAAACAGCATTTGCAAGGATCTCTGGCGGCGCGGAATGATTTTGTAAAGGCGCAATTTCGTAATGATTTTATGAAAATTTCAGCGAGGTAAATGTGACAAACGGATCATTAATAATTGATTATGAATAATTTGACTCGAATCCGGCTGAACGATGTTGACAAAATTGCAATATGATTATCGACGATATCTATATATATATATGTATATTATTTTATAACATCATTGATCAATTAATATTTACCGGAATTAAGTTCAAAGCATTAATCCACGACAGATTGCTACGTATAATTATATTTAAACGTTTTGTCCTCCCCTCCCTCTCCCTCCCCAGCCCCATGAATAATACCGCGAAATAATTATCCATGGCTGCGCAGATATGCGTAAACAGCGATTCGCAGCGTTTCGAAGATTCGCAAAGACAAATATTCCATTTCATATTCCATTACAAACATTTGAACAGCGTCTCGATTCGCCGCTAATTTTCCGCATTCTGGTTCTTAAATTGTAATGAAATTGATAATTACCGATTCCCAGTATGCGGACGGTTTGCGTTTTGCAAATAATTTGTCACCCCTCCTCCTCAATATTTCGAAAACATTGTCCGATCGAAATTCGTTGGAAGAGTTTATCGTTTTTTCGAAAATCTCGTTGACGAAATTTCATCAGCAAAGTAATTTCAAACGAAACGTGAAACAACGTGGCGAAGCACTCAGCACGCAATACTTACGCAAATTTTCCAAGCAGAGAAACTGGAAAATCTTTGCATTTAATCGGCACTGCGTTTTTCAAATATTTTGCATAAATTTTTCGTAGAACGTAGAAAAATTCTTTCACTGAAAATCTAATTATTGAAAGCACAAGGAACAGGGCTCTAATTATTAACAACACTATCCATATAGATATTTACTATTAGAAAAAGCTCTCTCTGTCTCTTTTCAAATCCACCACAAATTCCGGATCGCTGCCCTCGAAAACCACCTTCAAAATCCCACGAACATCAAATTTTCTTTCATTCTTTCCCAAGCCACTGGGCGACAACACGATATAGCAAAAGGGGTAGCGAGCAGGGGGAGGGGAGGGGGGAAAAAAACGCGTTGGACGCGTTGTTAGGCGGACACGATCAGCGGCAGACCGGCTGTTTGTATTGTCTAATAGCCGGATGGCGTGCAAGGGTGAGTTTCACCCTAGCTGTCGAATGGCTGCCGCCACCATCTCGTTCTCGGACATGGTTTATTGATTCCTCCTCTGCGTAAATACGCACGCCACTCCGTGGTCCCTGCTAACGACGCCCACGAGGGCGTCGCGACGCGTACTGCGGCTAACTGCCACGAATTATCGTACACGATCCCTTTCGCCCCTCTCTTGCTGACCCCCTTCTTTCTTCTCTCTCTCTCATTCTAGATGAATTTTGTTGCTTCCTGGAAAAGGTGACTCGATTTTTGGCAAATCGATGAGAGGGGAAAGGTATCTTAATCTCTTTGTAATCTACTTCCACACATGTTTCATCTGTGCAGAAAAGAAAGGGAGAGAGAAAGAGAACGAGACATTTTTCGACAATGAAAAATTATACGCTATATAATCTCCATTAGGAAGTTTTCCAGGCGCCATTACGTTACATTCGAATGATTTTATTAAGGGCTAGATTTATTAACAAAGTTCGCCTGACTCACTGTAAGTTACATCTTAATGCAATAAGTCATAGCGCAGGCAACTTTGCAACTGTGTTAAAATAGTCTTAAACTTCAACGTAGTTTGCACTGTGCGCGCAAGTGCTTACACACGCGTGTGTACGTAGAATCTGTTTCAAACCTAATTATATTATCGGGCAACAAGACCAAATTCCTTGCGAATCGTTCGTTCATCTTTGTCTCCTTAACGTCGCAAATATTTCTTGCCGAGAAATACTCTTAGTAATAATCAACCAACTCGGTTTCACCCGCGCCCAAGTCGTTCTCCATGGACCAGACTGCTCATCAATTATAGCTCGTTAATCGGTAACTCTGGAATTTTGGTTCACGCTCGATGAAATCGTTGTTAATAAGTTCCACTGATGGAGAAGAAAAATGAAGAAAAAAAAGGGGGGGGGGAGGGGGCTTGGTTTGAGGGAGGTGTGGGAGTCGTAAGGAACGAGGCTCTCGGTTCTCGTGGCGCGTTATTAATCCTCATGCTTCGAACTAGGCATCGGAATTATCGAGTGGCCGTGACGGGGAGGGTGACTTTAACGGGAGCCTCTCGTTAAAATGCGAATACTCGACTTGACATGGCCGATTTCTCTTAACGCGAAGATAAATACGCTTCGTCTGCCGCGTCCCATTACGAAACGGGCGGGGGGGAGGAGTGGAGAAAGAATAGCCCACGCGTCGGGACCAGGGAAATATAATTAATGCGTTATGGCTTTTCCTTCGTTTCAGTTCTTTTCAGTTTGTTATATATATATATATATATGCGTGTGTGCGTGAGTGTGTGTAGGTTCTCGTGAATTTTAGTAGTTCAAGCAATGGTGATTTCTTGGGATTTCTTGTTTCATTAAATTTTTGTAAATTTGCATTTGTGGTGCAGCCCACGCATCCGGAACCAGAAAAATATAATTAATGCCTATGGCTTTTTCTCTGTTTCGGTTCTTCTTTAGTTTGTTATATATGCTCTTGTGAATTCTGTTTTAAACGGTATATAATTTTTCTTCTAATTTCTTGGAATCCCGTTTTTTTTTCTCATTTCACTGAACTTGGAGAATTATTTCGAATTGTTTGAATGGAAATGTTATTCTCTTGCAATTTTTATTTTTTTAATTTTTTTTTTTTTCGTCGTTCCTTTGAATCACATTCATTGGTTTTCCAGAATATTGCATTTAACGCAAATGCAGTTTGAATGAAAATTTGGAACATGAGAAAGGTGCGACGATTTTTGTTTTGCTTTTTTTTTTCGTTTTTTTTT
>NW_025110142.1:139930-142023 GCF_011392965.1 Frieseomelitta varia
TTTTTTTTTTTTTTTTTTTTTTTTTTTTTTTTTCTTTTTTTTGTTCCAACGCAATGCGAAAAGGAAAACGTGTCGTTGGTTACAAACGCTGCTTGTTTCCGAAACTACGGGCGATGAATCATTTTTAAACGCATTACGGACATAGCCGCGAGATTTATGCGATTCGTGAGCATTCCGTGAAATGCGTTTAGCCAGGAACGATGAATTAGCGATCGTTTGGTAATAAAACTGATCGGTGTTTTCGCCTGTATCGCCGACGATATTATTTGGAAACCTTTTCTCTTTTTTTTTCCCCCCCCCACCCCAAAAACTGTTCCAATCAATTTTTTGTTTCCCAGCCATTAGCTCTATTTCTCAGAGCTTTTTTCCATTTGTAAATTCAAAAACTGTAATTATCGTCTACCTGAATGTGTCTTTGAGTTTATTTCCTTGACGAATAAAGAGTTGAGCAAATAGTTTGTCATGAAACGCAAGAATAAAAGTGAAGTTTCGATCTTTGAAAGTAACGAAATATTTTACGAAGAGTCTAAAAGCAAAATTGCGAATCCACAAAAATCGTAAACCTGTGTATCGCAAATTTCGAAATGATTGCCAATTCATCTCAGAAAGCAATAAAGCGCCCGTTCCAAACGTACAAACCGAATAATTTTTCCATGTGAACGGGGAAAGGGAAATTGATGAAACATCAATTCATTGTTTAAAGGACTCGATTTCACCGGTTGCCAGCGTGAAACGAGAGGAGGGGGCGATAATACAATAAATAATCGGCGATAAATTATTTCGGGCGAGCGGGTCAACGAACAGAAAGGAAAAGGAAAAAAGAAGAAAAAAGAAGAAATGTTTTTCGATGCGATCGCATAAATAAATCACGACGATCGCGCTGAGACAGCTCATTCTCTGTCCTCCCCCCGTTTGCAATCTGAAACGAATAATGACAACGGCGTTATCGACAGACTGATAACTACCGGCAAGAGTAGCCGCCGCGCGAAAATCGTTCGATGAAAAACGCTTTTCTCCTCCCATCGTCGTTTTTCCACGGGATTTATTTGTTGTCCGCTCTAACACTTCGCAACGATATCATCCCCCCTCTCATACTTTACCCACATAATTTTCAAATTTCGCGAGAACCACGATCGATTTCATCGATCACTCTGAAAACAAAAAATTCCACTTTGCAGCTTCCAAAATAATCGCAGAATTTAAAAAAAGAATGCGACAGCAGATTATATTCTTCCTTTTTTTTTTTTTTAAAGTCTCGTCTCGACAAACGAAAAGCCAGGAACACCGTAGGAACAGAAATTTGTCTCACACTTTACCCACGTAATTTTCAAATTTCGCGAGAACCACGATCGATTTCATCGATCACTCTGAAAACAAAAAATTCCACTTTGCAGCTTCCAAAATAATCGCAGAATTTAAAAAAAGAATGCGACAGCAGATTATATTCTTCCTTTTTTTTTTTTTTAAAGTCTCGTCTCGACAAACGAAAAGCCAGGAACACCGTAGGAACAGAAATTTGTCTCACACTTTACCCACGTAATTTTCAAATTTCGCGAGAACCACGATCGATTTCATCGATCACTCTGAAAACAAAAAATTCCACTTTGCAGCTTCCAAAATAATCGCAGAATTTAAAAAAGAAAAAATGCGACAGCAGATGATATTCTTCCTTTTTCTTTTTTTTTTTTAAGTCTCGTCTCGACAAACGAAAAGCCAGGAACACCGTAGAAACAGAAATTTGTCTCATACTTTACCCACGTAATTTTCAAATTTCGCAAGATGCACGATCGATTTCATCGATCACTCTGAAAACAAAAAATTCTACTTTGCAGCTTCCAAAATAATCGCAGAATTTAAAAAAGAAAAAATGCGACAGCAGATGATATTCTTCCTTTTTCTTTTTTTTTTTTAAGTCTCGTCTCGACAAATGAAAAGCCAGGAAAACCGTAGAAACAGAAATTTGTCTCACACTTTACCCACGTAATTTTCAAATTTCGCGAGATCCACGATCAATTTCATCGATCACTCTGAAAACAAAAAATTCCACTTTGCAGCTTCCAAAATAATCGCAGAATTTAAAAAAGAAAAAATGC